>NW_027099006.1:0-103204 GCF_037042795.1 Molothrus aeneus
TGCACGGGGGTCTGCAAAGAGTGTTGGCAAGAATGAAAGGTAGTTGTCCAAAACTCGTTCTTTTCCAATAGAATAACCATGGAAAAGGCAGGAGAGTGGTAAAGTAACGTTTTCTCTAAGTCTGAAGCTGCCCACACTGTGCCTGCGTGCTGCAGCGTGCATCCATTGCCTTTGGGAAGCTGCCGCTCGCGATTCTCCGGGGCGAGAGGGCCACAGGTGGGCGAGGCGGGAGCTCCTGAGAGACGGTTGTGCCGAAGAGCCCGGGACCGGCACTTAGCTTCGGGAGGCTGCGTATCTGCGCGGTACACTCAGCAAAAAGCTTTCCACCATATCTTGCAAGGAGAAACTTTGCCAGGAAAGAAAACATCCAAATCTTCTTCTAAAGCTTTGCACGGGGGTCTGCAAAGAGTTTGGCAAGAATGAAAGGTAGTTGTCCAAAACTCGTTCTTTTCCAATAGAATAACCATGGAAAAGGCAGGAGAGTGTAAAGTACTGTTTTCTCTAAGTCTGAAGGCTGCCCACCACTGTGCCTGCGTGCTGCAGCTTGCATCTTCGCCTTTGGGAAGCTGCCGCACGCCGATTCCCCGGAGGCGAAGAAGCGGCTTCTTCGCACACAGAGCCTTGTGGCGAGCGCAGGGAGCTCCTGAGAGCGGTTGTGCCGGAAAGAAGCCCGGGACCGGCCTTAGCTTCGGAGAGCTGCGGATCTGCGTCTTCTGCGTGTCTTGCCGCTCTACACTCAGCAAAAAGCTTTTCCACCATATCTTGCAAGGAGAAACTCTGCCAGGAATGAAAACATCCAAAATCTCTTCTAAAGCTTGCACGGGGGTCTGCAAAGAGTTTGGCAAGAATGAAAGGTAGTTGTCCAAAACTCGTCTTTCTCCAATAGAATAACCATGGAAAAGGCAGGAGAGTGGTAAAGTACTGATTTCTCTAAGTCTGAAGGCTGCCCACACTGTGCTGCGTGCTGCAGCTTGCATCTTCGCCTTTGGGAAGCTGCCGCTCGCCGATTCTCCCGGCGGACGAAGAAGCGGCTC
This sequence comes from Molothrus aeneus, assembly GCF_037042795.1. Lineage (NCBI taxonomy): Eukaryota > Metazoa > Chordata > Aves > Passeriformes > Icteridae > Molothrus > Molothrus aeneus. The sequence goes on from NW_027099006.1 coordinate 1,035, forward strand.
TTCGCACACAGAGCATTGTGGCGAGCGCAGGAGCTCCTGAGAGCGGTTTGTGCCGAAGAAGGCCCGGCACCTGGCACTTAGCTTGGAGAGCTGCGTACTGCGTCTTCTGCGTGTTTGCCGCTCTACACTCAGCAAAAGCTTTTCCACCATATCTTGCCAAGGAGAAACTCTGCCAGGAAAGAAAACATCCAAAATCTTGCTTCTAAAGCTTGCACGGGGGTCTGCAAAGAGTTTGGCAAGAATGAAAGGTAGTTGTCCAAAACTCGTTCTTTTCCAATAGAATAACCATGGAAAAGGCAGGAGAGTGGTAAAGTACTGTTTTCTCTAAGTCTGAAGGCTGCCCACACTGTGCCTGCGTGCTGCAGCTTGCATCTTCGCCTTTGGGAAGCTGCCGCTCGCCGATTCTCCCGAGGCGAAGAAGCGGCTTCTTCGCACACAGAGCATTGTGGCGAGCGCAGGGAGCTCCTGAGAGCGGTTTGTGCCGAAAGAAGGCCCGGGACCGGCACTTAGCTTCGGAGAGCTGCGTATCTGCGTCTTCTGCGTGTCTTGCCGCTCTACACTCAGCAAAAAGCTTTTCCACCATATCTTGCAAGGAGAAACTCTGCCAGGAAAGGAAAACATCCAAAATCTTCTTCTAAAGCTTGCACGGGGGTCTGCAAAGAGTTTGGCAAGAATGAAAGGTAGTTGTCCAAAACTCGTTCTTTTCCAATAGAATAACCATGGAAAAGGCAGGAGAGTGGTAAAGTACTGTTTTCTCTAAGTCTGAAGGCTGCCCACACTGTGCCTGCGTGCTGCAGCTTGCATCTTCGCCTTTGGGAAGCTGCCGCACGCCGATTCTCCCGGAGGCGAAGAAGCGGCTTCTTCGCACACAGAGCATTGTGGCGAGCGCAGGGAGCTCCTGAGAGCGGTTTGTGCCGAAAGAAGCCCGGGACCGGCACTTAGCTTCGGAGAGCTGCGTATCTGCGTCTTCTGCGTGTCTTGCCGCTCTACACTCAGCAAAAAGCTTTTCCACCATATCTTGCAAGGAGAAACTCTGCCAGGAAAGAAAACATCCAAAATCTTCTTCTAAAGCTTGCACGGGGGTCTGCAAAGAGTTTGGCAAGAATGAAAGGTAGTTGTCCAAAACTCGTTCTTTTCCAATAGAATAACCATGGAAAAGGCAGGAGAGTGGTAAAGTACTGTTTTCTCTAAGTCTGAAGGCTGCCCACACTGTGCCTGCGTGCTGCAGCTTGCATCTTCGCCTTTGGGAAGCTGCCGCTCGCCGATTCTCCCGGAGGCGAAGAAGCGGCTTCTTCGCACACAGAGCATTGTGGCGAGCGCAGGGAGCTCCTGAGAGCGGTTTGTGCCGAAAGAAGCCCGGGACCGGCACTTAGCTTCGGAGAGCTGCGTATCTGCGTCTTCTGCGTGTCTTGCCGCTCTACACTCAGCAAAAAGCTTTTCCACCATATCTTGCAAGGAGAAACTCTGCCAGGAAAGAAAACATCCAAAATCTTGTTCTAAAGCTTGCACGGGGTCTGCAAAGAGTTTGGCAGAATGAAAGGTAGTTGTCCAAAACTCGTTCTTTTCCAATAGAATAACCATGGAAAAGGCAGGAGAGTGGTAAAGTACTGTTTTCTCTAAGTCTGAAGGCTGCCCACACTGTGCCTGCGTGCTGCAGCTTGCATCTTCGCCTTTGGGAAGCTGCCGCTCGCCGATTCTCCCGGAGGCGAAGAAGCGGCTTCTTCGCACACAGAGCATTGTGGCGAGCGCAGGGAGCTCCTGAGAGCGGTTTGTGCCGAAAGAAGCCCGGGACCGGCACTTAGCTTCGGAGAGCTGCGTATCTGCGTCTTCTGCGTGTCTTGCCGCTCTACACTCAGCAAAAAGCTTTTCCACCATATCTTGCAAGGAGAAACTCTGCCAGGAAAGAAAACATCCAAAATCTTCTTCTAAAGCTTGCACGGGGGTCTGCAAAGAGTTTGGCAAGAATGAAAGGTAGTTGTCCAAAACTCGTTCTTTTCCAATAGAATAACCATGGAAAAGGCAGGAGAGTGGTAAAGTACTGTTTTCTCTAAGTCTGAAGGCTGCCCACACTGTGCCTGCGTGCTGCAGCTTGCATCTTCGCCTTTGGGAAGCTGCCGCTCGCCGATTCTCCCGGAGGCGAAGAAGCGGCTTCTTCGCACACAGAGCATTGTGGCGAGCGCAGGGAGCTCCTGAGAGCGGTTTGTGCCGAAAGAAGCCCGGGACCGGCACTTAGCTTCGGAGAGCTGCGTATCTGCGTCTTCTGCGTGTCTTGCCGCTCTACACTCAGCAAAAAGCTTTTCCACCATATCTTGCAAGGAGAAACTCTGCCAGGAAAGAAAACATCCAAAATCTCTTCTAAAGCTTGCACGGGGGTCTGCAAAGAGTTTGGCAAGAATGAAAGGTAGTTGTCCAAAACTCGTTCTTTTCCAATAGAATAACCATGGAAAAGGCAGGAGAGTGGTAAAGTACTGTTTTCTCTAAGTCTGAAGGCTGCCCACACTGTGCCTGCGTGCTGCAGCTTGCATCTTCGCCTTTGGGAAGCTGCCGCTCGCCGATTCTCCCGGAGGCGAAGAGGCGGCTTCTTCGCACACAGAGCATTGTGGCGAGCGCAGGGAGCTCCTGAGAGCGGTTTGTGCCGAAAGAAGCCCGGGACCGGCACTTAGCTTCGGAGAGCTGCGTATCTGCGTCTTCTGCGTGTCTTGCCGCTCTACACTCAGCAAAAAGCTTTTCCACCATATCTTGCAAGGAGAAACTCTGCCAGGAAAGAAAACATCCAAAATCTTCTTCTAAAGCTTGCACGGGGGTCTGCAAAGAGTTTGGCAAGAATGAAAGGTAGTTGTCCAAAACTCGTTCTTTTCCAATAGAATAACCATGGAAAAGGCAGGAGAGTGGTAAAGTACTGTTTTCTCTAAGTCTGAAGGCTGCCCACACTGTGCCTGCGTGCTGCAGCTTGCATCTTCGCCTTTGGGAAGCTGCCGCTCGCCGATTCTCCCGGAGGCGAAGAAGCGGCTTCTTCGCACACAGAGCATTGTGGCGAGCGCAGGGAGCTCCTGAGAGCGGTTTGTGCCGAAAGAAGCCCGGGACCGGCACTTAGCTTCGGAGAGCTGCGTATCTGCGTCTTCTGCGTGTCTTGCCGCTCTACACTCAGCAAAAAGCTTTTCCACCATATCTTGCAAGGAGAAACTCTGCCAGGAAAGAAAACATCCAAAATCTTCTTCTAAAGCTTGCACGGGGGTCTGCAAAGAGTTTGGCAAGAATGAAAGGTAGTTGTCCAAAACTCGTTCTTTTCCAATAGAATAACCATGGAAAAGGCAGGAGAGTGGTAAAGTACTGTTTTCTCTAAGTCTGAAGGCTGCCCACACTGTGCCTGCGTGCTGCAGCTTGCATCTTCGCCTTTGGGAAGCTGCCGCTCGCCGATTCTCCCGGAGGCGAAGAAGCGGCTTCTTCGCACACAGAGCATTGTGGCGAGCGCAGGGAGCTCCTGAGAGCGGTTTGTGCCGAAAGAAGCCCGGGACCGGCACTTAGCTTCGGAGAGCTGCGTATCTGCGTCTTCTGCGTGTCTTGCCGCTCTACACTCAGCAAAAAGCTTTTCCACCATATCTTGCAAGGAGAAACTCTGCCAGGAAAGAAAACATCCAAAATCTTCTTCTAAAGCTTGCACGGGGGTCTGCAAAGAGTTTGGCAAGAATGAAAGGTAGTTGTCCAAAACTCGTTCTTTTCCAATAGAATAACCATGGAAAAGGCAGGAGAGTGGTAAAGTACTGTTTTCTCTAAGTCTGAAGGCTGCCCACACTGTGCCTGCGTGCTGCAGCTTGCATCTTCGCCTTTGGGAAGCTGCCGCTCGCCGATTCTCCCGGAGGCGAAGAAGCGGCTTCTTCGCACACAGAGCATTGTGGCGAGCGCAGGGAGCTCCTGAGAGCGGTTTGTGCCGAAAGAAGCCCGGGACCGGCACTTAGCTTCGGAGAGCTGCGTATCTGCGTCTTCTGCGTGTCTTGCCGCTCTACACTCAGCAAAAAGCTTTTCCACCATATCTTGCAAGGAGAAACTCTGCCAGGAAAGAAAACATCCAAAATCTTCTTCTAAAGCTTGCACGGGGGTCTGCAAAGAGTTTGGCAAGAATGAAAGGTAGTTGTCTAAAACTCGTTCTTTTCCAATAGAATAACCATGGAAAAGGCAGGAGAGTGGTAAAGTACTGTTTTCTCTAAGTCTGAAGGCTGCCCACACTGTGCCTGCGTGCTGCAGCTTGCATCTTCGCCTTTGGGAAGCTGCCGCTCGCCGATTCTCCCGGAGGCGAAGAAGCGGCTTCTTCGCACACAGAGCATTGTGGCGAGCGCAGGGAGCTCCTGAGAGCGGTTTGTGCCGAAAGAAGCCCGGGACCGGCACTTAGCTTCGGAGAGCTGCGTATCTGCGTCTTCTGCGTGTCTTGCCGCTCTACACTCAGCAAAAAGCTTTTCCACCATATCTTGCAAGGAGAAACTCTGCCAGGAAAGAAAACATCCAAAATCTTGTTCTAAAGCTTGCACGGGGGTCTGCAAAGAGTTTGGCAAGAATGAAAGGTAGTTGTCCAAAACTCGTTCTTTTCCAATAGAATAACCATGGAAAAGGCAGGAGAGTGGTAAAGTACTGTTTTCTCTAAGTCTGAAGGCTGCCCACACTGTGCCTGTGTGGTGCAGCTTGCATCTTCGCCTTTGGGAAGCTGCCGCTCGCCGATTCTCCAGGAGGCGAAGAAGCTGCTTCTTCGCACACAGAGCATTGTGGCGAGCGCAGGGAGCTCCTGAGAGCGGTTTGTGCCGAAAGAAGCCCGGGACCGGCACTTAGCTTCGGAGAGCTGCGTATCTGCGTCTTCTGCGTGTCTTGCCGCTCTACACTCAGCAAAAAGCTTTTCCACCATATCTTGCAAGGAGAAACTCTGCCAGGAAAGAAAACATCCAAAATCTTGTTCTAAAGCTTGCACGGGGGTCTGCAAAGAGTTTGGCAAGAATGAAAGGTAGTTGTCCAAAACTCGTTCTTTTCCAATAGAATAACCATGGAAAAGGCAGGAGAGTGGTAAAGTACTGTTTTCTCTAAGTTTGAAGGCTGCCCACACTGTGCCTGCGTGCTGCAGCTTGCATCTTCGCCTTTGGGAAGCTGCCGCTCGCCGATTCTCCCGGAGGCGAAGAAGCGGCTTCTTCGCACACAGAGCATTGTGGCGAGCGCAGGGAGCTCCTGAGAGCGGTTTGTGCCGAAAGAAGCCCGGGACCGGCACTTAGCTTCGGAGAGATGCGTATCTGCGTCTTCTGCGTGTCTTGCCGCTCTACACTCAGCAAAAAGCTTTTCCACCATATCTTGCAAGGAGAAACTCTGCCAGGAAAGAAAACATCCAAAATCTTCTTCTAAAGCTTGCACGGGGGTCTGCAAAGAGTTTGGCAAGAATGAAAGGTAGTTGTCCAAAACTCGTTCTTTTCCAATAGAATAACCATGGAAAAGGCAGGAGAGTGGTAAAGTACTGTTTTCTCTAAGTCTGAAGGCTGCCCACACTGTGCCTGCGTGCTGCAGCTTGCATCTTCGCCTTTGGGAAGCTGCCGCTCGCCGATTCTCCCGGAGGCGAAGAAGCGGCTTCTTCGCACACAGAGCATTGTGGCGAGCGCAGGGAGCTCCTGAGAGCGGTTTGTGCCGAAAGAAGCCCGGGACCGGCACTTAGCTTCGGAGAGCTGCGTATCTGCGTCTTCTGCGTGTCTTGCCGCTCTACACTCAGCAAAAAGCTTTTCCACCATATCTTGCAAGGAGAAACTCTGCCAGGAAAGAAAACATCCAAAATCTTCTTCTAAAGCTTGCACGGGGGTCTGCAAAGAGTTTGGCAAGAATGAAAGGTAGTTGTCCAAAACTCGTTCTTTTCCAATAGAATAACCATGGAAAAGGCAGGAGAGTGGTAAAGTACTGTTTTCTCTAAGTCTGAAGGCTGCCCACACTGTGCCTGCGTGCTGCAGCTTGCATCTTCGCCTTTGGGAAGCTGCCGCTCGCCGATTCTCCCGGAGGCGAAGAAGCGGCTTCTTCGCACACAGAGCATTGTGGCGAGCGCAGGGAGCTCCTGAGAGCGGTTTGTGCCGAAAGAAGCCCGGGACCGGCACTTAGCTTCGGAGAGCTGCGTATCTGCGTCTTCTGCGTGTCTTGCCGCTCTACACTCAGCAAAAAGCTTTTCCACCATATCTTGCAAGGAGAAACTCTGCCAGGAAAGAAAACATCCAAAATCTTCTTCTAAAGCTTGCACGGGGGTCTGCAAAGAGTTTGGCAAGAATGAAAGGTAGTTGTCTAAAACTCGTTCTTTTCCAATAGAATAACCATGGAAAAGGCAGGAGAGTGGTAAAGTACTGTTTTCTCTAAGTCTGAAGGCTGCCCACACTGTGCCTGCGTGCTGCAGCTTGCATCTTCGCCTTTGGGAAGCTGCCGCTCGCTGATTCTCCCGGAGGCGAAGAAGCGGCTTCTTCGCACACAGAGCATTGTGGCGAGCGCAGGGAGCTCCTGAGAGCGGTTTGTGCCGAAAGAAGCCCGGGACCGGCACTTAGCTTCGGAGAGCTGCGTATCTGCGTCTTCTGCGTGTCTTGCCGCTCTACACTCAGCAAAAAGCTTTTCCACCATATCTTGCAAGGAGAAACTCTGCCAGGAAAGAAAACATCCAAAATCTTGTTCTAAAGCTTGCACGGGGGTCTGCAAAGAGTTTGGCAAGAATGAAAGGTAGTTGTCCAAAACTCGTTCTTTTCCAATAGAATAACCATGGAAAAGGCAGGAGAGTGGTAAAGTACTGTTTTCTCTAAGTCTGAAGGCTGCCCACACTGTGCCTGTGTGGTGCAGCTTGCATCTTCGCCTTTGGGAAGCTGCCGCTCGCCGATTCTCCAGGAGGCGAAGAAGCTGCTTCTTCGCACACAGAGCATTGTGGCGAGCGCAGGGAGCTCCTGAGAGCGGTTTGTGCCGAAAGAAGCCCGGGACCGGCACTTAGCTTCGGAGAGCTGCCTATCTGCGTCTTCTGCGTGTCTTGCCGCTCTACACTCAGCAAAAAGCTTTTCCACCATATCTTGCAAGGAGAAACTCTGCCAGGAAAGAAAACATCCAAAATCTTGTTCTAAAGCTTGCACGGGGGTCTGCAAAGAGTTTGGCAAGAATGAAAGGTAGTTGTCCAAAACTCGTTCTTTTCCAATAGAATAACCATGGAAAAGGCAGGAGAGTGGTAAAGTACTGTTTTCTCTAAGTTTGAAGGCTGCCCACACTGTGCCTGCGCGCTGCAGCTTGCATCTTCGCCTTTGGGAAGCTGCCGCTCGCCGATTCTCCCGGAGGCGAAGAAGCGGCTTCTTCGCACACAGAGCATTGTGGCGAGCGCAGGGAGCTCCTGAGAGCGGTTTGTGCCGAAAGAAGCCCGGGACCGGCACTTAGCTTCGGAGAGATGCGTATCTGCGTCTTCAGCGTGTCTTGCCGCTCTACACTCAGCAAAAAGCTTTTCCACCATATCTTGCAAGGAGAAACTCTGCCAGGAAAGAAAACATCCAAAATCTTCTTCTAAAGCTTGCACGGGGGTCTGCAAAGAGTTTGGCAAGAATGAAAGGTAGTTGTCCAAAACTCGTTCTTTTCCAATAGAATAACCATGGAAAAGGCAGGAGAGTGGTAAAGTACTGTTTTCTCTAAGTCTGAAGGCTGCCCACACTGTGCCTGCGTGCTGCAGCTTGCATCTTCGCCTTTGGGAAGCTGCCGCTCGCCGATTCTCCCGGAGGCGAAGAAGCGGCTTCTTCGCACACAGAGCATTGTGGCGAGCGCAGGGAGCTCCTGAGAGCGGTTTGTGCCGAAAGAAGCCCGGGACCGGCACTTAGCTTCGGAGAGCTGCGTATCTGCGTCTTCTGCGTGTCTTGCCGCTCTACACTCAGCAAAAAGCTTTTCCACCATATCTTGCAAGGAGAAACTCTGCCAGGAAAGAAAACATCCAAAATCTTGTTCTAAAGCTTGCACGGGGGTCTGCAAAGAGTTTGGCAAGAATGAAAGGTAGTTGTCCAAAACTCGTTCTTTTCCAATAGAATAACCATGGAAAAGGCAGGAGAGTGGTAAAGTACTGTTTTCTCTAAGTCTGAAGGCTGCCCACACTGTGCCTGCGTGCTGCAGCTTGCATCTTCGCCTTTGGGAAGCTGCCGCTCGCCGATTCTCCCGGAGGCGAAGAAGCGGCTTCTTCGCACACAGAGCATTGTGGCGAGCGCAGGGAGCTCCTGAGAGCGGTTTGTGCCGAAAGAAGCCCGGGACCGGCACTTAGCTTCGGAGAGCTGCGTATCTGCGTCTTCTGCGTGTCTTGCCGCTCTACACTCAGCAAAAAGCTTTTCCACCATATCTTGCAAGGAGAAACTCTGCCAGGAAAGAAAACATCCAAAATCTTCTTCTAAAGCTTGCACGGGGGTCTGCAAAGAGTTTGGCAAGAATGAAAGGTAGTTGTCCAAAACTCGTTCTTTTCCAATAGAATAACCATGGAAAAGGCAGGAGAGTGGTAAAGTACTGTTTTCTCTAAGTCTGAAGGCTGCCCACACTGTGCCTGTGTGGTGCAGCTTGCATCTTCGCCTTTGGGAAGCTGCCGCTCGCCGATTCTCCAGGAGGCGAAGAAGCTGCTTCTTCGCACACAGAGCATTGTGGCGAGCGCAGGGAGCTCCTGAGAGCGGTTTGTGCCGAAAGAAGCCCGGGACCGGCACTTAGCTTCGGAGAGCTGCCTATCTGCGTCTTCTGCGTGTCTTGCCGCTCTACACTCAGCAAAAAGCTTTTCCACCATATCTTGCAAGGAGAAACTCTGCCAGGAAAGAAAACATCCAAAATCTTGTTCTAAAGCTTGCACGGGGGTCTGCAAAGAGTTTGGCAAGAATGAAAGGTAGTTGTCCAAAACTCGTTCTTTTCCAATAGAATAACCATGGAAAAGGCAGGAGAGTGGTAAAGTACTGTTTTCTCTAAGTCTGAAGGCTGCCCACACTGTGCCTGCGTGCTGCAGCTTGCATCTTCGCCTTTGGGAAGCTGCCGCTCGCCGATTCTCCCGGAGGCGAAGAAGCGGCTTCTTCGCACACAGAGCATTGTGGCGAGCGCAGGGAGCTCCTGAGAGCGGTTTGTGCCGAAAGAAGCCCGGGACCGGCACTTAGCTTCGGAGAGCTGCGTATCTGCGTCTTCTGCGTGTCTTGCCGCTCTACACTCAGCAAAAAGCTTTTCCACCATATCTTGCAAGGAGAAACTCTGCCAGGAAAGAAAACATCCAAAATCTTGTTCTAAAGCTTGCACGGGGGTCTGCAAAGAGTTTGGCAAGAATGAAAGGTAGTTGTCCAAAACTCGTTCTTTTCCAATAGAATAACCATGGAAAAGGCAGGAGAGTGGTAAAGTACTGTTTTCTCTAAGTCTGAAGGCTGCCCACACTGTGCCTGCGTGCTGCAGCTTGCATCTTCGCCTTTGGGAAGCTGCCGCTCGCCGATTCTCCCGGAGGCGAAGAAGCGGCTTCTTCGCACACAGAGCATTGTGGCGAGCGCAGGGAGCTCCTGAGAGCGGTTTGTGCCGAAAGAAGCCCGGGACCGGCACTTAGCTTCGGAGAGCTGCGTATCTGCGTCTTCTGCGTGTCTTGCCGCTCTACACTCAGCAAAAAGCTTTTCCACCATATCTTGCAAGGAGAAACTCTGCCAGGAAAGAAAACATCCAAAATCTTCTTCTAAAGCTTGCACGGGGGTCTGCAAAGAGTTTGGCAAGAATGAAAGGTAGTTGTCCAAAACTCGTTCTTTTCCAATAGAATAACCATGGAAAAGGCAGGAGAGTGGTAAAGTACTGTTTTCTCTAAGTCTGAAGGCTGCCCACACTGTGCCTGCGTGCTGCAGCTTGCATCTTCGCCTTTGGGAAGCTGCCGCTCGCCGATTCTCCCGGAGGCGAAGAAGCGGCTTCTTCGCACACAGAGCATTGTGGCGAGCGCAGGGAGCTCCTGAGAGCGGTTTGTGCCGAAAGAAGCCCGGGACCGGCACTTAGCTTCGGAGAGCTGCGTATCTGCGTCTTCTGCGTGTCTTGCCGCTCTACACTCAGCAAAAAGCTTTTCCACCATATCTTGCAAGGAGAAACTCTGCCAGGAAAGAAAACATCCAAAATCTTGTTCTAAAGCTTGCACGGGGGTCTGCAAAGAGTTTGGCAAGAATGAAAGGTAGTTGTCCAAAACTCGTTCTTTTCCAATAGAATAACCATGGAAAAGGCAGGAGAGTGGTAAAGTACTGTTTTCTCTAAGTCTGAAGGCTGCCCACACTGTGCCTGTGTGCTGCAGCTTGCATCTTCGCCTTTGGGAAGCTGCCGCTCGCCGATTCTCCCGGAGGCGAAGAAGCGGCTTCTTCGCACACAGAGCATTGTGGCGAGCGCAGGGAGCTCCTGAGAGCGGTTTGTGCCGAAAGAAGCCCGGGACCGGCACTTAGCTTCGGAGAGCTGCGTATCTGCGTCTTCTGCGTGTCTTGCCGCTCTACACTCAGCAAAAAGCTTTTCCACCATATCTTGCAAGGAGAAACTCTGCCAGGAAAGAAAACATCCAAAATCTTGTTCTAAAGCTTGCACGGGGGTCTGCAAAGAGTTTGGCAAGAATGAAAGGTAGTTGTCCAAAACTCGTTCTTTTCCAATAGAATAACCATGGAAAAGGCAGGAGAGTGGTAAAGTACTGTTTTCTCTAAGTCTGAAGGCTGCCCACACTGTGCCTGCGTGCTGCAGCTTGCATCTTCGCCTTTGGGAAGCTGCCGCTCGCCGATTCTCCCGGAGGCGAAGAAGCGGCTTCTTCGCACACAGAGCATTGTGGCGAGCGCAGGGAGCTCCTGAGAGCGGTTTGTGCCGAAAGAAGCCCGGGACCGGCACTTAGCTTCGGAGAGCTGCGTATCTGCGTCTTCTGCGTGTCTTGCCGCTCTACACTCAGCAAAAAGCTTTTCCACCATATCTTGCAAGGAGAAACTCTGCCAGGAAAGAAAACATCCAAAATCTTCTTCTAAAGCTTGCACGGGGGTCTGCAAAGAGTTTGGCAAGAATGAAAGGTAGTTGTCCAAAACTCGTTCTTTTCCAATAGAATAACCATGGAAAAGGCAGGAGAGTGGTAAAGTACTGTTTTCTCTAAGTCTGAAGGCTGCCCACACTGTGCCTGCGTGCTGCAGCTTGCATCTTCGCCTTTGGGAAGCTGCCGCTCGCCGATTCTCCCGGAGGCGAAGAAGCGGCTTCTTCGCACACAGAGCATTGTGGCGAGCGCAGGGAGCTCCTGAGAGCGGTTTGTGCCGAAAGAAGCCCGGCACCGGCACTTAGCTTCGGAGAGCTGCGTATCTGCGTCTTCTGCGTGTCTTGCCGCTCTACACTCAGCAAAAAGCTTTTCCACCATATCTTGCAAGGAGAAACTCTGCCAGGAAAGAAAACATCCAAAATCTTGTTCTAAAGCTTGCACGGGGGTCTGCAAAGAGTTTGGCAAGAATGAAAGGTAGTTGTCCAAAACTCGTTCTTTTCCAATAGAATAACCATGGAAAAGGCAGGAGAGTGGTAAAGTACTGTTTTCTCTAAGTCTGAAGGCTGCCCACACTGTGCCTGTGTGCTGCAGCTTGCATCTTCGCCTTTGGGAAGCTGCCGCTCGCCGATTCTCCCGGAGGCGAAGAAGCGGCTTCTTCGCACACAGAGCATTGTGGCGAGCGCAGGGAGCTCCTGAGAGCGGTTTGTGCCGAAAGAAGCCCGGGACCGGCACTTAGCTTCGGAGAGCTGCGTATCTGCGTCTTCTGCGTGTCTTGCCGCTCTACACTCAGCAAAAAGCTTTTCCACCATATCTTGCAAGGAGAAACTCTGCCAGGAAAGAAAACATCCAAAATCTTGTTCTAAAGCTTGCACGGGGGTCTGCAAAGAGTTTGGCAAGAATGAAAGGTAGTTGTCCAAAACTCGTTCTTTTCCAATAGAATAACCATGGAAAAGGCAGGAGAGTGGTAAAGTACTGTTTTCTCTAAGTCTGAAGGCTGCCCACACTGTGCCTGTGTGCTGCAGCTTGCATCTTCGCCTTTGGGAAGCTGCCGCTCGCCGATTCTCCCGGAGGCGAAGAAGCGGCTTCTTCGCACACAGAGCATTGTGGCGAGCGCAGGGAGCTCCTGAGAGCGGTTTGTGCCGAAAGAAGCCCGGGACCGGCACTTAGCTTCGGAGAGCTGCGTATCTGCGTCTTCTGCGTGTCTTGCCGCTCTACACTCAGCAAAAAGCTTTTCCACCATATCTTGCAAGGAGAAACTCTGCCAGGAAAGAAAACATCCAAAATCTTGTTCTAAAGCTTGCACGGGGGTCTGCAAAGAGTTTGGCAAGAATGAAAGGTAGTTGTCCAAAACTCGTTCTTTTCCAATAGAATAACCATGGAAAAGGCAGGAGAGTGGTAAAGTACTGTTTTCTCTAAGTCTGAAGGCTGCCCACACTGTGCCTGTGTGCTGCAGCTTGCATCTTCGCCTTTGGGAAGCTGCCGCTCGCCGATTCTCCCGGAGGCGAAGAAGCGGCTTCTTCGCACACAGAGCATTGTGGCGAGCGCAGGGAGCTCCTGAGAGCGGTTTGTGCCGAAAGAAGCCCGGGACCGGCACTTAGCTTCGGAGAGCTGCGTATCTGCGTCTTCTGCGTGTCTTGCCGCTCTACACTCAGCAAAAAGCTTTTCCACCATATCTTGCAAGGAGAAACTCTGCCAGGAAAGAAAACATCCAAAATCTTGTTCTAAAGCTTGCACGGGGGTCTGCAAAGAGTTTGGCAAGAATGAAAGGTAGTTGTCCAAAACTCGTTCTTTTCCAATAGAATAACCATGGAAAAGGCAGGAGAGTGGTAAAGTACTGTTTTCTCTAAGTCTGAAGGCTGCCCACACTGTGCCTGTGTGCTGCAGCTTGCATCTTCGCCTTTGGGAAGCTGCCGCTCGCCGATTCTCCCGGGGCGAAGAAGCGGCTTCTTCGCACACAGAGCATTGTGGCGAGCGCAGGGAGCTCCTGAGAGCGGTTTGTGCCGAAAGAAGCCCGGGACCGGCACTTAGCTTCGGAGAGCTGCGTATCTGCGTCTTCTGCGTGTCTTGCCGCTCTACACTCAGCAAAAAGCTTTTCCACCATATCTTGCAAGGAGAAACTCTGCCAGGAAAGAAAACATCCAAAATCTTGTTCTAAAGCTTGCACGGGGGTCTGCAAAGAGTTTGGCAAGAATGAAAGGTAGTTGTCCAAAACTCGTTCTTTTCCAATAGAATAACCATGGAAAAGGCAGGAGAGTGGTAAAGTACTGTTTTCTCTAAGTCTGAAGGCTGCCCACACTGTGCCTGTGTGCTGCAGCTTGCATCTTCGCCTTTGGGAAGCTGCCGCTCGCCGATTCTCCCGGAGGCGAAGAAGCGGCGGCTTCTTCGCACACAGAGCATGTGGCGAGCGCAGGGAGCTCCTGAGAGCGGTTTGTGCCGAAAGAAGCCCGGGACCGGCACTTAGCTTCGGAGAGCTGCGTATCTGCGTCTTCTGCGTGTCTTGCCGCTCTACACTCAGCAAAAAGCTTTTCCACCATATCTTGCAAGGAGAAACTCTGCCAGGAAAGAAAACATCCAAAATCTTCTTCTAAAGCTTGCACGGGGGTCTGCAAAGAGTTTGGCAAGAATGAAAGGTAGTTGTCCAAAACTCGTTCTTTTCCAATAGAATAACCATGGAAAAGGCAGGAGAGTGGTAAAGTACTGTTTTCTCTAAGTCTGAAGGCTGCCCACACTGTGCCTGTGTGCTGCAGCTTGCATCTTCGCCTTTGGGAAGCTGCCGCTCGCCGATTCTCCAGGAGGCGAAGAAGCTGCTTCTTCGCACACAGAGCATTGTGGCGAGCGCAGGGAGCTCCTGAGAGCGGTTTGTGCCGAAAGAAGCCCGGGACCGGCACTTAGCTTCGGAGAGCTGCGTATCTGCGTCTTCTGCGTGTCTTGCCGCTCTACACTCAGCAAAAAGCTTTTCCACCATATCTTGCAAGGAGAAACTCTGCCAGGAAAGAAAACATCCAAAATCTTGTTCTAAAGCTTGCACGGGGGTCTGCAAAGAGTTTGGCAAGAATGAAAGGTAGTTGTCCAAAACTCGTTCTTTTCCAATAGAATAACCATGGAAAAGGCAGGAGAGTGGTAAAGTACTGTTTTCTCTAAGTCTGAAGGCTGCCCACACTGTGCCTGTGTGCTGCAGCTTGCATCTTCGCCTTTGGGAAGCTGCCGCTCGCCGATTCTCCCGGAGGCGAAGAAGCGGCTTCTTCGCACACAGAGCATTGTGGCGAGCGCAGGGAGCTCCTGAGAGCGGTTTGTGCCGAAAGAAGCCCGGGACCGGCACTTAGCTTCGGAGAGCTGCGTATCTGCGTCTTCTGCGTGTCTTGCCGCTCTACACTCAGCAAAAAGCTTTTCCACCATATCTTGCAAGGAGAAACTCTGCCAGGAAAGAAAACATCCAAAATCTTCTTCTAAAGCTTGCACGGGGGTCTGCAAAGAGTTTGGCAAGAATGAAAGGTAGTTGTCCAAAACTCGTTCTTTTCCAATAGAATAACCATGGAAAAGGCAGGAGAGTGGTAAAGTACTGTTTTCTCTAAGTCTGAAGGCTGCCCACACTGTGCCTGTGTGGCTGCAGCTTGCATCTTCGCCTTTGGGAAGCTGCCGCTCGCCGATTCTCCCGGAGGCGAAGAAGCGGCTTCTTCGCACACAGAGCATTGTGGCGAGCGCAGGGAGCTCCTGAGACCGGTTTGTGCCGAAAGAAGCCCGGGACCGGCACTTAGCTTCGGAGAGCTGCGTATCTGCGTCTTCTGCGTGTCTTGCCGCTCTACACTCAGCAAAAAGCTTTTCCACCATATCTTGCAAGGAGAAACTCTGCCAGGAAAGAAAACATCCAAAATCTTGTTCTAAAGCTTGCACGGGGGTCTGCAAAGAGTTTGGCAAGAATGAAAGGTAGTTGTCCAAAACTCGTTCTTTTCCAATAGAATAACCATGGAAAAGGCAGGAGAGTGGTAAAGTACTGTTTTCTCTAAGTCTGAAGGCTGCCCACACTGTGCCTGTGTGCTGCAGCTTGCATCTTCGCCTTTGGGAAGCTGCCGCTCGCCGATTCTCCCGGAGGCGAAGAAGCGGCTTCTTCGCACACAGAGCATTGTGGCGAGCGCAGGGAGCTCCTGAGAGCGGTTTGTGCCGAAAGAAGCCCGGGACCGGCACTTAGCTTCGGAGAGCTGCGTATCTGCGTCTTCTGCGTGTCTTGCCGCTCTACACTCAGCAAAAAGCTTTTCCACCATATCTTGCAAGGAGAAACTCTGCCAGGAAAGAAAACATCCAAAATCTTGTTCTAAAGCTTGCACGGGGGTCTGCAAAGAGTTTGGCAAGAATGAAAGGTAGTTGTCCAAAACTCGTTCTTTTCCAATAGAATAACCATGGAAAAGGCAGGAGAGTGGTAAAGTACTGTTTTCTCTAAGTCTGAAGGCTGCCCACACTGTGCCTGTGTGCTGCAGCTTGCATCTTCGCCTTTGGGAAGCTGCCGCTCGCCGATTCTCCCGGAGGCGAAGAAGCGGCTTCTTCGCACACAGAGCATTGTGGCGAGCGCAGGGAGCTCCTGAGAGCGGTTTGTGCCGAAAGAAGCCCGGGACCGGCACTTAGCTTCGGAGAGCTGCGTATCTGCGTCTTCTGCGTGTCTTGCCGCTCTACACTCAGCAAAAAGCTTTTCCACCATATCTTGCAAGGAGAAACTCTGCCAGGAAAGAAAACATCCAAAATCTTGTTTCTAAAGCTTGCACGGGGGTCTGCAAAGAGTTTGGCAAGAATGAAAGGTAGTTGTCCAAAACTCGTTCTTTTCCAATAGAATAACCATGGAAAAGGCAGGAGAGTGGTAAAGTACTGTTTTCTCTAAGTCTGAAGGCTGCCCACACTGTGCCTGTGTGCTGCAGCTTGCATCTTCGCCTTTGGGAAGCTGCCCGCTCGCCGATTCTCCCGGAGGCGAAGAAGCGGCTTCTTCGCACACAGAGCATTGTGGCGAGCGCAGGGAGCTCCTGAGAGCGGTTTGTGCCGAAAGAAGCCCGGCACCGGCACTTAGCTTCGGAGAGCTGCGTATCTGCGTCTTCTGCGTGTCTTGCCGCTCTACACTCAGCAAAAAGCTTTTCCACCATACCTTGCAAGGAGAAACTCTGCCAGGAAAGAAAACATCCAAAATCTTGTTCTAAAGCTTGCACGGGGGTCTGCAAGAGTTTGGCAAGAATGAAAGGTAGTTGTCCAAAACTCGTTCTTTTCCAATAGAATAACCATGGAAAAGGCAGGAGAGTGGTAAAGTACTGTTTTCTCTAAGTCTGAAGGCTGCCCACACTGTGCCTGTGTGGTGCAGCTTGCATCTTCGCCTTTGGGAAGCTGCCGCTCGCCGATTCTCCAGGAGGCGAAGAAGCTGCTTCTTCGCACACAGAGCATTGTGGCGAGCGCAGGGAGCTCCTGAGAGCGGTTTGTGCCGAAAGAAGCCCGGGACCGGCACTTAGCTTCGGAGAGCTGCGTATCTGCGTCTTCTGCGTGTCTTGCCGCTCTACACTCAGCAAAAAGCTTTTCCACCATATCTTGCAAGGAGAAACTCTGCCAGGAAAGAAAACATCCAAAATCTTCTTCTAAAGCTTGCACGGGGGTCTGCAAAGAGTTTGGCAAGAATGAAAGGTAGTTGTCCAAAACTCGTTCTTTTCCAATAGAATAACCATGGGAAAAGGCAGGAGAGTGGTAAAGTACTGTTTTCTCTAAGTCTGAAGGCTGCCCACACTGTGCCTGCGTGCTGCAGCTTGCATCTTCGCCTTTGGGAAGCTGCCGCTCGCCGATTCTCCAGGAGGCGAAGAAGCGGCTTCTTCGCACACAGAGCATTGTGGCGAGCGCAGGGAGCTCCTGAGAGCGGTTTGTGCCGAAAGAAGCCCGGGACCGGCACTTAGCTTCGGAGAGCTGCGTATCTGCGTCTTCTGCGTGTCTTGCCGCTCTACACTCAGCAAAAAGCTTTTCCACCATATCTTGCAAGGAGAAACTCTGCCAGGAAAGAAAACATCCAAAATCTTGTTCTAAAGCTTGCACGGGGGTCTGCAAAGAGTTTGGCAAGAATGAAAGGTAGTTGTCCAAAACTCGTTCTTTTCCAATAGAATAACCATGGAAAAGGCAGGAGAGTGGTAAAGTACTGTTTTCTCTAAGTCTGAAGGCTGCCCACACTGTGCCTGCGTGCTGCAGCTTGCATCTTCGCCTTTGGGAAGCTGCCGCTCGCCGATTCTCCCGGAGGCGAAGAAGCGGCTTCTTCGCACACAGAGCATTGTGGCGAGCGCAGGGAGCTCCTGAGAGCGGTTTGTGCCGAAAGAAGCCCGGGACCGGCACTTAGCTTCGGAGAGCTGCGTATCTGCGTCTTCTGCGTGTCTTGCCGCTCTACACTCAGCAAAAAGCTTTTCCACCATATCTTGCAAGGAGAAACTCTGCCAGGAAAGAAAACATCCAAAATCTTGTTCTAAAGCTTGCACGGGGGTCTGCAAAGAGTTTGGCAAGAATGAAAGGTAGTTGTCCAAAACTCGTTCTTTTCCAATAGAATAACCATGGAAAAGGCAGGAGAGTGGTAAAGTACTGTTTTCTCTAAGTCTGAAGGCTGCCCACACTGTGCCTGCGTGCTGCAGCTTGCATCTTCGCCTTTGGGAAGCTGCCGCTCGCCGATTCTCCCGGAGGCGAAGAAGCGGCTTCTTCGCACACAGAGCATTGTGGCGAGCGCAGGGAGCTCCTGAGAGCGGTTTGTGCCGAAAGAAGCCCGGGACCGGCACTTAGCTTCGGAGAGCTGCGTATCTGCGTCTTCTGCGTGTCTTGCCGCTCTACACTCAGCAAAAAGCTTTTCCACCATATCTTGCAAGGAGAAACTCTGCCAGGAAAGAAAACATCCAAAATCTTGTTCTAAAGCTTGCACGGGGGTCTGCAAAGAGTTTGGCAAGAATGAAAGGTAGTTGTCCAAAACTCGTTCTTTTCCAATAGAATAACCATGGAAAAGGCAGGAGAGTGGTAAAGTACTGTTTTCTCTAAGTCTGAAGGCTGCCCACACTGTGCCTGCGTGCTGCAGCTTGCATCTTCGCCTTTGGGAAGCTGCCGCTCGCCGATTCTCCCGGAGGCGAAGAAGCGGCTTCTTCGCACACAGAGCATTGTGGCGAGCGCAGGGAGCTCCTGAGAGCGGTTTGTGCCGAAAGAAGCCCGGCACCGGCACTTAGCTTCGGAGAGCTGCGTATCTGCGTCTTCTGCGTGTCTTGCCGCTCTACACTCAGCAAAAAGCTTTTCCACCATATCTTGCAAGGAGAAACTCTGCCAGGAAAGAAAACATCCAAAATCTTGTTCTAAAGCTTGCACGGGGGTCTGCAAAGAGTTTGGCAAGAATGAAAGGTAGTTGTCCAAAACTCGTTCTTTTCCAATAGAATAACCATGGAAAAGGCAGGAGAGTGGTAAAGTACTGTTTTCTCTAAGTCTGAAGGCTGCCCACACTGTGCCTGCGTGCTGCAGCTTGCATCTTCGCCTTTGGGAAGCTGCAGCTCGCCGATTCTCCCGGAGGCGAAGAAGCGGCTTCTTCGCACACAGAGCATTGTGGCGAGCGCAGGGAGCTCCTGAGAGCGGTTTGTGCCGAAAGAAGCCCGGGACCGGCACTTAGCTTCGGAGAGCTGCGTATCTGCGTCTTCTGCGTGTCTTGCCGCTCTACACTCAGCAAAAAGCTTTTCCACCATATCTTGCAAGGAGAAACTCTGCCAGGAAAGAAAACATCCAAAATCTTCTTCTAAAGCTTGCACGGGGGTCTGCAAAGAGTTTGGCAAGAATGAAAGGTAGTTGTCCAAAACTCGTTCTTTTCCAATAGAATAACCATGGAAAAGGCAGGAGAGTGGTAAAGTACTGTTTTCTCTAAGTCTGAAGGCTGCCCACACTGTGCCTGCGTGGTGCAGCTTGCATCTTCGCCTTTGGGAAGCTGCCGCTCGCCGATTCTCCCGGAGGCGAAGAAGCGGCTTCTTCGCACACAGAGCATTGTGGCGAGCGCAGGGAGCTCCTGAGAGCGGTTTGTGCCGAAAGAAGCCCGGGACCGGCACTTAGCTTCGGAGAGCTGCGTATCTGCGTCTTCTGCGTGTCTTGCCGCTCTACACTCAGCAAAAAGCTTTTCCACCATATCTTGCAAGGAGAAACTCTGCCAGGAAAGAAAACATCCAAAATCTTGTTCTAAAGCTTGCACGGGGGTCTGCAAAGAGTTTGGCAAGAATGAAAGGTAGTTGTCCAAAACTCGTTCTTTTCCAATAGAATAACCATGGAAAAGGCAGGAGAGTGGTAAAGTACTGTTTTCTCTAAGTCTGAAGGCTGCCCACACTGTGCCTGTGTGCTGCAGCTTGCATCTTCGCCTTTGGGAAGCTGCCGCTCGCCGATTCTCCCGGAGGCGAAGAAGCGGCTTCTTCGCACACAGAGCATTGTGGCGAGCGCAGGGAGCTCCTGAGAGCGGTTTGTGCCGAAAGAAGCCCGGGACCGGCACTTAGCTTCGGAGAGCTGCGTATCTGCGTCTTCTGCGTGTCTTGCCGCTCTACACTCAGCTAAAAGCTTTTCCACCATATCTTGCAAGGAGAAACTCTGCCAGGAAAGAAAACATCCAATATCTTGTTCTAAAGCTTGCACGGGGGTCTGCAAAGAGTTTGGCAAGAATGAAAGGTAGTTGTCCAAAACTCGTTCTTTTCCAATAGAATAACCATGGAAAAGGCAGGAGAGTGGTAAAGTACTGTTTTCTCTAAGTCTGAAGGCTGCCCACACTGTGCCTGCGTGCTGCAGCTTGCATCTTCGCCTTTGGGAAGCTGCCGCTCGCCGATTCTCCCGGAGGCGAAGAAGCGGCTTCTTCGCACACAGAGCATTGTGGCGAGCGCAGGGAGCTCCTGAGAGCGGTTTGTGCCGAAAGAAGCCCGGGACCGGCACTTAGCTTCGGAGAGCTGCGTATCTGCGTCTTCTGCGTGTCTTGCCGCTCTACACTTAGCAAAAAGCTTTTCCACCATATCTTGCAAGGAGAAACTCTGCCAGGAAAGAAAACATCCAAAATCTTCTTCTAAAGCTTGCACGGGGGTCTGCAAAGAGTTTGGCAAGAATGAAAGGTAGTTGTCCAAAACTCGTTCTTTTCCAATAGAATAACCATGGAAAAGGCAGGAGAGTGGTAAAGTACTGTTTTCTCTAAGTCTGAAGGCTGCCCACACTGTGCCTGCGTGGTGCAGCTTGCATCTTCGCCTTTGGGAAGCTGCCGCACGCCGATTCTCCCGGAGGCGAAGAAGCGGCTTCTTCGCACACAGAGCATTGTGGCGAGCGCAGGGAGCTCCTGAGAGCGGTTTGTGCCGAAAGAAGCCCGGGACCGGCACTTAGCTTCGGAGAGCTGCGTATCTGCGTCTTCTGCGTGTCTTGCCGCTCTACACTCAGCAAAAAGCTTTTCCACCATATCTTGCAAGGAGAAACTCTGCCAGGAAAGAAAACATCCAAAATCTTGTTCTAAAGCTTGCACGGGGGTCTGCAAAGAGTTTGGCAAGAATGAAAGGTAGTTGTCCAAAACTCGTTCTTTTCCAATAGAATAACCATGGAAAAGGCAGGAGAGTGGTAAAGTACTGTTTTCTCTAAGTCTGAAGGCTGCCCACACTGTGCCTGCGTGCTGCAGCTTGCATCTTCGCCTTTGGGAAGCTGCCGCTCGCCGATTCTCCCGGAGGCGAAGAAGCGGCTTCTTCGCACACAGAGCATTGTGGCGAGCGCAGGGAGCTCCTGAGAGCGGTTTGTGCCGAAAGAAGCCCGGGACCGGCACTTAGCTTCGGAGAGCTGCGTATCTGCGTCTTCTGCGTGTCTTGCCGCTCTACACTCAGCAAAAAGCTTTTCCAGCATATCTTGCAAGGAGAAACTCTGCCAGGAAAGAAAACATCCAAAATCTTCTTCTAAAGCTTGCACGGGGGTCTGCAAAGCGTTTGGCAAGAATGAAAGGTAGTTGTCCAAAACTCGTTCTTTTCCAATAGAATAACCATGGAAAAGGCAGGAGAGTGGTAAAGTACTGTTTTCTCTAAGTCTGAAGGCTGCCCACACTGTGCCTGTGTGCTGCAGCTTGCATCTTCGCCTTTGGGAAGCTGCCGCTCGCCGATTCTCCCGCAGGCGAAGAAGCGGCTTCTTCGCACACAGAGCATTGTGGCGAGCGCAGGGAGCTCCTGAGAGCGGTTTGTGCCGAAAGAAGCCCGGGACCGGCACTTAGCTTCGGAGAGCTGCGTATCTGCGTCTTCTGCGTGTCTTGCCGCTCTACACTCAGCAAAAAGCTTTTCCACCATATCTTGCAAGGAGAAACTCTGCCAGGAAAGAAAACATCCAAAATCTTGTTCTAAAGCTTGCACGGGGGTCTGCAAAGAGTTTGGCAAGAATGAAAGGTAGTTGTCCAAAACTCGTTCTTTTCCAATAGAATAACCATGGAAAAGGCAGGAGAGTGGTAAAGTACTGTTTTCTCTAAGTCTGAAGGCTGCCCACACTGTGCCTGCGTGCTGCAGCTTGCATCTTCGCCTTTGGGAAGCTGCCGCTCGCCGATTCTCCCGGAGGCGAAGAAGCGGCTTCTTCGCACACAGAGCATTGTGGCGAGCGCAGGGAGCTCCTGAGAGCGGTTTGTGCCGAAAGAAGCCCGGGACCGGCACTTAGCTTCGGAGAGCTGCGTATCTGCGTCTTCTGCGTGTCTTGCCGCTCTACACTCAGCAAAAAGCTTTTCCACCATATCTTGCAAGGAGAAACTCTGCCAGGAAAGAAAACATCCAAAATCTTGTTCTAAAGCTTGCACGGGGGTCTGCAAAGCGTTTGGCAAGAATGAAAGGTAGTTGTCCAAAACTCGTTCTTTTCCAATAGAATAACCATGGAAAAGGCAGGAGAGTGGTAAAGTACTGTTTTCTCTAAGTCTGAAGGCTGCCCACACTGTGCCTGCGTGCTGCAGCTTGCATCTTCGCCTTTGGGAAGCTGCCGCTCGCCGATTCTCCCGGAGGCGAAGAAGCGGCTTCTTCGCACACAGAGCATTGTGGCGAGCGCAGGGAGCTCCTGAGAGCGGTTTGTGCCGAAAGAAGCCCGGGACCGGCACTTAGCTTCGGAGAGCTGCGTATCTGCGTCTTCTGCGTGTCTTGCCGCTCTACACTCAGCAAAAAGCTTTTCCACCATATCTTGCAAGGAGAAACTCTGCCAGGAAAGAAAACATCCAAAATCTTGTTCTAAAGCTTGCACGGGGGTCTGCAAAGAGTTTGGCAAGAATGAAAGGTAGTTGTCCAAAACTCGTTCTTTTCCAATAGAATAACCATGGAAAAGGCAGGAGAGTGGTAAAGTACTGTTTTCTCTAAGTCTGAAGGCTGCCCACACTGTGCCTGCGTGCTGCAGCTTGCATCTTCGCCTTTGGGAAGCTGCCGCTCGCCGATTCTCCCGGAGGCGAAGAAGCGGCTTCTTCGCACACAGAGCATTGTGGCGAGCGCAGGGAGCTCCTGAGAGCGGTTTGTGCCGAAAGAAGCCCGGCACCGGCACTTAGCTTCGGAGAGCTGCGTATCTGCGTCTTCTGCGTGTCTTGCCGCTCTACACTCAGCAAAAAGCTTTTCCACCATATCTTGCAAGGAGAAACTCTGCCAGGAAAGAAAACATCCAAAATCTTGTTCTAAAGCTTGCACGGGGGTCTGCAAAGAGTTTGGCAAGAATGAAAGGTAGTTGTCCAAAACTCGTTCTTTTCCAATAGAATAACCATGGAAAAGGCAGGAGAGTGGTAAAGTACTGTTTTCTCTAAGTCTGAAGGCTGCCCACACTGTGCCTGCGTGCTGCAGCTTGCATCTTCGCCTTTGGGAAGCTGCCGCTCGCCGATTCTCCCGGAGGCGAAGAAGCGGCTTCTTCGCACACAGAGCATTGTGGCGAGCGCAGGGAGCTCCTGAGAGCGGTTTGTGCCGAAAGAAGCCCGGGACCGGCACTTAGCTTCGGAGAGCTGCGTATCTGCGTCTTCTGCGTGTCTTGCCGCTCTACACTCAGCAAAAAGCTTTTCCACCATATCTTGCAAGGAGAAACTCTGCCAGGAAAGAAAACATCCAAAATCTTGTTCTAAAGCTTGCACGGGGGTCTGCAAAGAGTTTGGCAAGAATGAAAGGTAGTTGTCCAAAACTCGTTCTTTTCCAATAGAATAACCATGGAAAAGGCAGGAGAGTGGTAAAGTACTGTTTTCTCGAAGTCTGAAGGCTGCCCACACTGTGCCTGTGTGCTGCAGCTTGCATCTTCGCCTTTGGGAAGCTGCCGCTCGCCGATTCTCCCGGAGGCGAAGAAGCGGCTTCTTCGCACACAGAGCATTGTGGCGAGCGCAGGGAGCTCCTGAGAGCGGTTTGTGCCGAAAGAAGCCCGGGACCGGCACTTAGCTTCGGAGAGCTGCGTATCTGCGTCTTCTGCGTGTCTTGCCGCTCTACACTCAGCAAAAAGCTTTTCCACCATATCTTGCAAGGAGAAACTCTGCCAGGAAAGAAAACATCCAAAATCTTGTTCTAAAGCTTGCACGGGGGTCTGCAAAGAGTTTGGCAAGAATGAAAGGTAGTTGTCCAAAACTCGTTCTTTTCCAATAGAATAACCATGGAAAAGGCAGGAGAGTGGTAAAGTACTGTTTTCTCTAAGTCTGAAGGCTGCCCACACTGTGCCTGCGTGGTGCAGCTTGCATCTTCGCCTTTGGGAAGCTGCCGCTCGCCGATTCTCCCGGAGGCGAAGAAGCGGCTTCTTCGCACACAGAGCATTGTGGCGAGCGCAGGGAGCTCCTGAGAGCGGTTTGTGCCGAAAGAAGCCCGGGACCGGCACTTAGCTTCGGAGAGCTGCGTATCTGCGTCTTCTGCGTGTCTTGCCGCTCTACACTCAGCAAAAAGCTTTTCCACCATATCTTGCAAGGAGAAACTCTGCCAGGAAAGAAAACATCCAAAATCTTGTTCTAAAGCTTGCACGGGGGTCTGCAAAGAGTTTGGCAAGAATGAAAGGTAGTTGTCCAAAACTCGTTCTTTTCCAATAGAATAACCATGGAAAAGGCAGGAGAGTGGTAAAGTACTGTTTTCTCTAAGTCTGAAGGCTGCCCACACTGTGCCTGCGTGCTGCAGCTTGCATCTTCGCCTTTGGGAAGCTGCCGCTCGCCGATTCTCCCGGAGGCGAAGAAGCGGCTTCTTCGCACACAGAGCATTGTGGCGAGCGCAGGGAGCTCCTGAGAGCGGTTTGTGCCGAAAGAAGCCCGGGACCGGCACTTAGCTTCGGAGAGCTGCGTATCTGCGTCTTCTGCGTGTCTTGCCGCTCTACACTTAGCAAAAAGCTTTTCCACCATATCTTGCAAGGAGAAACTCTGCCAGGAAAGAAAACATCCAAAATCTTCTTCTAAAGCTTGCACGGGGGTCTGCAAAGAGTTTGGCAAGAATGAAAGGTAGTTGTCCAAAACTCGTTCTTTTCCAATAGAATAACCATGGAAAAGGCAGGAGAGTGGTAAAGTACTGTTTTCTCTAAGTCTGAAGGCTGCCCACACTGTGCCTGCGTGGTGCAGCTTGCATCTTCGCCTTTGGGAAGCTGCCGCACGCCGATTCTCCCGGAGGCGAAGAAGCGGCTTCTTCGCACACAGAGCATTGTGGCGAGCGCAGGGAGCTCCTGAGAGCGGTTTGTGCCGAAAGAAGCCCGGGACCGGCACTTAGCTTCGGAGAGCTGCGTATCTGCGTCTTCTGCGTGTCTTGCCGCTCTACACTCAGCAAAAAGCTTTTCCACCATATCTTGCAAGGAGAAACTCTGCCAGGAAAGAAAACATCCAAAATCTTGTTCTAAAGCTTGCACGGGGGTCTGCAAAGAGTTTGGCAAGAATGAAAGGTAGTTGTCCAAAACTCGTTCTTTTCCAATAGAATAACCATGGAAAAGGCAGGAGAGTGGTAAAGTACTGTTTTCTCTAAGTCTGAAGGCTGCCCACACTGTGCCTGCGTGGTGCAGCTTGCATCTTCGCCTTTGGGAAGCTGCCGCTCGCCGATTCTCCAGGAGGCGAAGAAGCTGCTTCTTCGCACACAGAGCATTGTGGCGAGCGCAGGGAGCTCCTGAGAGCGGTTTGTGCCGAAAGAAGCCCGGGACCGGCACTTAGCTTCGGAGAGCTGCCTATCTGCGTCTTCTGCGTGTCTTGCCGCTCTACACTCAGCAAAAAGCTTTTCCACCATATCTTGCAAGGAGAAACTCTGCCAGGAAAGAAAACATCCAAAATCTTGTTCTAAAGCTTGCACGGGGGTCTGCAAAGAGTTTGGCAAGAATGAAAGGTAGTTGTCCAAAACTCGTTCTTTTCCAATAGAATAACCATGGAAAAGGCAGGAGAGTGGTAAAGTACTGTTTTCTCTAAGTTTGAAGGCTGCCCACACTGTGCCTGCGTGCTGCAGCTTGCATCTTCGCCTTTGGGAAGCTGCCGCTCGCCGATTCTCCCGGAGGCGAAGAAGCGGCTTCTTCGCACACAGAGCATTGTGGCGAGCGCAGGGAGCTCCTGAGAGCGGTTTGTGCCGAAAGAAGCCCGGGACCGGCACTTAGCTTCGGAGAGCTGCGTATCTGCGTCTTCTGCGTGTCTTGCCGCTCTACACTCAGCAAAAAGCTTTTCCAGCATATCTTGCAAGGAGAAACTCTGCCAGGAAAGAAAACATCCAAAATCTTGTTCTAAAGCTTGCACGGGGGTCTGCAAAGAGTTTGGCAAGAATGAAAGGTAGTTGTCCAAAACTCGTTCTTTTCCAATAGAATAACCATGGAAAAGGCAGGAGAGTGGTAAAGTACTGTTTTCTCGAAGTCTGAAGGCTGCCCACACTGTGCCTGCGTGCTGCAGCTTGCATCTTCGCCTTTGGGAAGCTGCCGCTCGCCGATTCTCCCGGAGGCGAAGAAGCGGCTTCTTCGCACACAGAGCATTGTGGCGAGCGCAGGGAGCTCCTGAGAGCGGTTTGTGCCGAAAGAAGCCCGGGACCGGCACTTAGCTTCGGAGAGCTGCGTATCTGCGTCTTCTGCGTGTCTTGCCGCTCTACACTCAGCAAAAAGCTTTTCCACCATATCTTGCAAGGAGAAACTCTGCCAGGAAAGAAAACATCCAAAATCTTGTTCTAAAGCTTGCACGGGGGTCTGCAAAGAGTTTGGCAAGAATGAAAGGTAGTTGTCCAAAACTCGTTCTTTTCCAATAGAATAACCATGGAAAAGGCAGGAGAGTGGTAAAGTACTGTTTTCTCTAAGTCTGAAGGCTGCCCACACTGTGCCTGCGTGCTGCAGCTTGCATCTTCGCCTTTGGGAAGCTGCCGCTCGCCGATTCTCCCGGAGGCGAAGAAGCGGCTTCTTCGCACACAGAGCATTGTGGCGAGCGCAGGGAGCTCCTGAGAGCGGTTTGTGCCGAAAGAAGCCCGGGACCGGCACTTAGCTTCGGAGAGCTGCGTATCTGCGTCTTCTGCGTGTCTTGCCGCTCTACACTCAGCAAAAAGCTTTTCCACCATATCTTGCAAGGAGAAACTCTGCCAGGAAAGAAAACATCCAAAATCTTGTTCTAAAGCTTGCACGGGGGTCTGCAAAGAGTTTGGCAAGAATGAAAGGTAGTTGTCCAAAACTCGTTCTTTTCCAATAGAATAACCATGGAAAAGGCAGGAGAGTGGTAAAGTACTGTTTTCTCTAAGTCTGAAGGCTGCCCACACTGTGCCTGTGTGCTGCAGCTTGCATCTTCGCCTTTGGGAAGCTGCCGCTCGCCGATTCTCCCGGAGGCGAAGAAGCGGCTTCTTCGCACACAGAGCATTGTGGCGAGCGCAGGGAGCTCCTGAGAGCGGTTTGTGCCGAAAGAAGCCCGGGACCGGCACTTAGCTTCGGAGAGCTGCGTATCTGCGTCTTCTGCGTGTCTTGCCGCTCTACACTCAGCCAAAAGCTTTTCCACCATATCTTGCAAGGAGAAACTCTGCCAGGAAAGAAAACATCCAAAATCTTGTTCTAAAGCTTGCAAGGGGGTCTGCAAAGCGTTTGGCAAGAATGAAAGGTAGTTGTCCAAAACTCGTTCTTTTCCAATAGAATAACCATGGAAAAGGCAGGAGAGTGGTAAAGTACTGTTTTCTCTAAGTCTGAAGGCTGCCCACACTGTGCCTGCGTGCTGCAGCTTGCATCTTCGCCTTTGGGAAGCTGCCGCTCGCCGATTCTCCCGGAGGCGAAGAAGCGGCTTCTTCGCACACAGAGCATTGTGGCGAGCGCAGGGAGCTCCTGAGAGCGGTTTGTGCCGAAAGAAGCCCGGGACCGGCACTTAGCTTCGGAGAGCTGCGTATCTGCGTCTTCTGCGTGTCTTGCCGCTCTACACTCAGCAAAAAGCTTTTCCACCATATCTTGCAAGGAGAAACTCTGCCAGGAAAGAAAACATCCAAAATCTTGTTCTAAAGCTTGCACGGGGGTCTGCAAAGAGTTTGGCAAGAATGAAAGGTAGTTGTCCAAAACTCGTTCTTTTCCAATAGAATAACCATGGAAAAGGCAGGAGAGTGGTAAAGTACTGTTTTCTCTAAGTCTGAAGGCTGCCCACACTGTGCCTGCGTGCTGCAGCTTGCATCTTCGCCTTTGGGAAGCTGCCGCTCGCCGATTCTCCCGGAGGCGAAGAAGCGGCTTCTTCGCACACAGAGCATTGTGGCGAGCGCAGGGAGCTCCTGAGAGCGGTTTGTGCCGAAAGAAGCCCGGGACCGGCACTTAGCTTCGGAGAGCTGCGTATCTGCGTCTTCTGCGTGTCTTGCCGCTCTACACTCAGCAAAAAGCTTTTCCACCATATCTTGCAAGGAGAAACTCTGCCAGGAAAGAAAACATCCAAAATCTTGTTCTAAAGCTTGCACGGGGGTCTGCAAAGAGTTTGGCAAGAATGAAAGGTAGTTGTCCAAAACTCGTTCTTTTCCAATAGAATAACCATGGAAAAGGCAGGAGAGTGGTAAAGTACTGTTTTCTCTAAGTCTGAAGGCTGCCCACACTGTGCCTGCGTGCTGCAGCTTGCATCTTCGCCTTTGGGAAGCTGCCGCTCGCCGATTCTCCCGGAGGCGAAGAAGCGGCTTCTTCGCACACAGAGCATTGTGGCGAGCGCAGGGAGCTCCTGAGAGCGGTTTGTGCCGAAAGAAGCCCGGGACCGGCACTTAGCTTCGGAGAGCTGCGTATCTGCGTCTTCTGCGTGTCTTGCCGCTCTACACTCAGCAAAAAGCTTTTCCACCATATCTTGCAAGGAGAAACTCTGCCAGGAAAGAAAACATCCAAAATCTTGTTCTAAAGCTTGCACGGGGGTCTGCAAAGAGTTTGGCAAGAATGAAAGGTAGTTGTCCAAAACTCGTTCTTTTCCAATAGAATAACCATGGAAAAGGCAGGAGAGTGGTAAAGTACTGTTTTCTCTAAGTCTGAAGGCTGCCCACACTGTGCCTGCGTGCTGCAGCTTGCATCTTCGCCTTTGGGAAGCTGCCGCTCGCCGATTCTCCCGGAGGCGAAGAAGCGGCTTCTTCGCACACAGAGCATTGTGGCGAGCGCAGGGAGCTCCTGAGAGCGGTTTGTGCCGAAAGAAGCCCGGGACCGGCACTTAGCTTCGGAGAGCTGCGTATCTGCGTCTTCTGCGTGTCTTGCCGCTCTACACTCAGCAAAAAGCTTTTCCACCATATCTTGCAAGGAGAAACTCTGCCAGGAAAGAAAACATCCAAAATCTTGTTCTAAAGCTTGCACGGGGGTCTGCAAAGAGTTTGGCAAGAATGAAAGGTAGTTGTCCAAAACTCGTTCTTTTCCAATAGAATAACCATGGAAAAGGCAGGAGAGTGGTAAAGTACTGTTTTCTCTAAGTCTGAAGGCTGCCCACACTGTGCCTGCGTGCTGCAGCTTGCATCTTCGCCTTTGGGAAGCTGCCGCTCGCCGATTCTCCCGGAGGCGAAGAAGCGGCTTCTTCGCACACAGAGCATTGTGGCGAGCGCAGGGAGCTCCTGAGAGCGGTTTGTGCCGAAAGAAGCCCGGCACCGGCACTTAGCTTCGGAGAGCTGCGTATCTGCGTCTTCTGCGTGTCTTGCCGCTCTACACTCAGCAAAAAGCTTTTCCACCATATCTTGCAAGGAGAAACTCTGCCAGGAAAGAAAACATCCAAAATCTTGTTCTGAAGCTTGCACGGGGGTCTGCAAAGAGTTTGGCAAGAATGAAAGGTAGTTGTCCAAAACTCGTTCTTTTCCAATAGAATAACCATGGAAAAGGCAGGAGAGTGGTAAAGTACTGTTTTCTCTAAGTCTGAAGGCTGCCCACACTGTGCCTGCGTGCTGCAGCTTGCATCTTCGCCTTTGGGAAGCTGCCGCTCGCCGATTCTCCCGGAGGCGAAGAAGCGGCTTCTTCGCACACAGAGCATTGTGGCGAGCGCAGGGAGCTCCTGAGAGCGGTTTGTGCCGAAAGAAGCCCGGCACCGGCACTTAGCTTCGGAGAGCTGCGTATCTGCGTCTTCTGCGTGTCTTGCCGCTCTACACTCAGCAAAAAGCTTTTCCACCATATCTTGCAAGGAGAAACTCTGCCAGGAAAGAAAACATCCAAAATCTTGTTCTAAAGCTTGCACGGGGGTCTGCAAAGAGTTTGGCAAGAATGAAAGGTAGTTGTCCAAAACTCGTTCTTTTCCAATAGAATAACCATGGAAAAGGCAGGAGAGTGGTAAAGTACTGTTTTCTCTAAGTCTGAAGGCTGCCCACACTGTGCCTGCGTGCTGCAGCTTGCATCTTCGCCTTTGGGAAGCTGCCGCTCGCCGATTCTCCCGGAGGCGAAGAAGCGGCTTCTTCGCACACAGAGCATTGTGGCGAGCGCAGGGAGCTCCTGAGAGCGGTTTGTGCCGAAAGAAGCCCGGGACCGGCACTTAGCTTCGGAGAGCTGCGTATCTGCGTCTTCTGCGTGTCTTGCCGCTCTACACTCAGCAAAAAGCTTTTCCACCATATCTTGCAAGGAGAAACTCTGCCAGGAAAGAAAACATCCAAAATCTTCTTCTAAAGCTTGCACGGGGGTCTGCAAAGAGTTTGGCAAGAATGAAAGGTAGTTGTCCAAAACTCGTTCTTTTCCAATAGAATAACCATGGAAAAGGCAGGAGAGTGGTAAAGTACTGTTTTCTCTAAGTCTGAAGGCTGCCCACACTGTGCCTGCGTGCTGCAGCTTGCATCTTCGCCTTTGGGAAGCTGCCGCTCGCCGATTCTCCCGGAGGCGAAGAAGCGGCTTCTTCGCACACAGAGCATTGTGGCGAGCGCAGGGAGCTCCTGAGAGCGGTTTGTGCCGAAAGAAGCCCGGGACCGGCACTTAGCTTCGGAGAGCTGCGTATCTGCGTCTTCTGCGTGTCTTGCCGCTCTACACTCAGCAAAAAGCTTTTCCACCATATCTTGCAAGGAGAAACTCTGCCAGGAAAGAAAACATCCAAAATCTTCTTCTAAAGCTTGCACGGGGGTCTGCAAAGAGTTTGGCAAGAATGAAAGGTAGTTGTCCAAAACTCGTTCTTTTCCAATAGAATAACCATGGAAAAGGCAGGAGAGTGGTAAAGTACTGTTTTCTCTAAGTCTGAAGGCTGCCCACACTGTGCCTGCGTGCTGCAGCTTGCATCTTCGCCTTTGGGAAGCTGCCGCTCGCCGATTCTCCCGGAGGCGAAGAAGCGGCTTCTTCGCACACAGAGCATTGTGGCGAGCGCAGGGAGCTCCTGAGAGCGGTTTGTGCCGAAAGAAGCCCGGGACCGGCACTTAGCTTCGGAGAGCTGCGTATCTGCGTCTTCTGCGTGTCTTGCCGCTCTACACTCAGCAAAAAGCTTTTCCACCATATCTTGCAAGGAGAAACTCTGCCAGGAAAGAAAACATCCAAAATCTTGTTCTAAAGCTTGCACGGGGGTCTGCAAAGAGTTTGGCAAGAATGAAAGGTAGTTGTCCAAAACTCGTTCTTTTCCAATAGAATAACCATGGAAAAGGCAGGAGAGTGGTAAAGTACTGTTTTCTCTAAGTCTGAAGGCTGCCCACACTGTGCCTGCGTGCTGCAGCTTGCATCTTCGCCTTTGGGAAGCTGCCGCTCGCCGATTCTCCCGGAGGCGAAGAAGCGGCTTCTTCGCACACAGAGCATTGTGGCGAGCGCAGGGAGCTCCTGAGAGCGGTTTGTGCCGAAAGAAGCCCGGGACCGGCACTTAGCTTCGGAGAGCTGCGTATCTGCGTCTTCTGCGTGTCTTGCCGCTCTACACTCAGCAAAAAGCTTTTCCACCATATCTTGCAAGGAGAAACTCTGCCAGGAAAGAAAACATCCAAAATCTTGTTCTAAAGCTTGCACGGGGGTCTGCAAAGAGTTTGGCAAGAATGAAAGGTAGTTGTCCAAAACTCGTTCTTTTCCAATAGAATAACCATGGAAAAGGCAGGAGAGTGGTAAAGTACTGTTTTCTCTAAGTCTGAAGGCTGCCCACACTGTGCCTGCGTGCTGCAGCTTGCATCTTCGCCTTTGGGAAGCTGCCGCTCGCCGATTCTCCCGGAGGCGAAGAAGCGGCTTCTTCGCACACAGAGCATTGTGGCGAGCGCAGGGAGCTCCTGAGAGCGGTTTGTGCCGAAAGAAGCCCGGGACCGGCACTTAGCTTCGGAGAG
Source organism: Molothrus aeneus (assembly GCF_037042795.1). NCBI lineage: Eukaryota > Metazoa > Chordata > Aves > Passeriformes > Icteridae > Molothrus > Molothrus aeneus. The sequence goes on from NW_027099006.1 coordinate 32,589, forward strand.
CTGCGTATCTGCGTCTTCTGCGTGTCTTGCCGCTCTACACTCAGCAAAAAGCTTTTCCACCATATCTTGCAAGGAGAAACTCTGCCAGGAAAGAAAACATCCAAAATCTTGTTCTAAAGCTTGCACGGGGGTCTGCAAAGAGTTTGGCAAGAATGAAAGGTAGTTGTCCAAAACTCGTTCTTTTCCAATAGAATAACCATGGAAAAGGCAGGAGAGTGGTAAAGTACTGTTTTCTCTAAGTCTGAAGGCTGCCCACACTGTGCCTGCGTGCTGCAGCTTGCATCTTCGCCTTTGGGAAGCTGCCGCTCGCCGATTCTCCCGGAGGCGAAGAAGCGGCTTCTTCGCACACAGAGCATTGTGGCGAGCGCAGGGAGCTCCTGAGAGCGGTTTGTGCCGAAAGAAGCCCGGGACCGGCACTTAGCTTCGGAGAGCTGCGTATCTGCGTCTTCTGCGTGTCTTGCCGCTCTACACTTAGCAAAAAGCTTTTCCACCATATCTTGCAAGGAGAAACTCTGCCAGGAAAGAAAACATCCAAAATCTTCTTCTAAAGCTTGCACGGGGGTCTGCAAAGAGTTTGGCAAGAATGAAAGGTAGTTGTCCAAAACTCGTTCTTTTCCAATAGAATAACCATGGAAAAGGCAGGAGAGTGGTAAAGTACTGTTTTCTCTAAGTCTGAAGGCTGCCCACACTGTGCCTGCGTGGTGCAGCTTGCATCTTCGCCTTTGGGAAGCTGCCGCACGCCGATTCTCCCGGAGGCGAAGAAGCGGCTTCTTCGCACACAGAGCATTGTGGCGAGCGCAGGGAGCTCCTGAGAGCGGTTTGTGCCGAAAGAAGCCCGGGACCGGCACTTAGCTTCGGAGAGCTGCGTATCTGCGTCTTCTGCGTGTCTTGCCGCTCTACACTCAGCAAAAAGCTTTTCCACCATATCTTGCAAGGAGAAACTCTGCCAGGAAAGAAAACATCCAAAATCTTGTTCTAAAGCTTGCACGGGGGTCTGCAAAGAGTTTGGCAAGAATGAAAGGTAGTTGTCCAAAACTCGTTCTTTTCCAATAGAATAACCATGGAAAAGGCAGGAGAGTGGTAAAGTACTGTTTTCTCTAAGTCTGAAGGCTGCCCACACTGTGCCTGCGTGCTGCAGCTTGCATCTTCGCCTTTGGGAAGCTGCCGCTCGCCGATTCTCCCGGAGGCGAAGAAGCGGCTTCTTCGCACACAGAGCATTGTGGCGAGCGCAGGGAGCTCCTGAGAGCGGTTTGTGCCGAAAGAAGCCCGGGACCGGCACTTAGCTTCGGAGAGCTGCGTATCTGCGTCTTCTGCGTGTCTTGCCGCTCTACACTCAGCAAAAAGCTTTTCCACCATATCTTGCAAGGAGAAACTCTGCCAGGAAAGAAAACATCCAAAATCTTGTTCTAAAGCTTGCACGGGGGTCTGCAAAGAGTTTGGCAAGAATGAAAGGTAGTTGTCCAAAACTCGTTCTTTTCCAATAGAATAACCATGGAAAAGGCAGGAGAGTGGTAAAGTACTGTTTTCTCGAAGTCTGAAGGCTGCCCACACTGTGCCTGCGTGCTGCAGCTTGCATCTTCGCCTTTGGGAAGCTGCCGCTCGCCGATTCTCCCGGAGGCGAAGAAGCGGCTTCTTCGCACACAGAGCATTGTGGCGAGCGCAGGGAGCTCCTGAGAGCGGTTTGTGCCGAAAGAAGCCCGGGACCGGCACTTAGCTTCGGAGAGCTGCGTATCTGCGTCTTCTGCGTGTCTTGCCGCTCTACACTCAGCAAAAAGCTTTTCCACCATATCTTGCAAGGAGAAACTCTGCCAGGAAAGAAAACATCCAAAATCTTGTTCTAAAGCTTGCACGGGGGTCTGCAAAGAGTTTGGCAAGAATGAAAGGTAGTTGTCCAAAACTCGTTCTTTTCCAATAGAATAACCATGGAAAAGGCAGGAGAGTGGTAAAGTACTGTTTTCTCTAAGTCTGAAGGCTGCCCACACTGTGCCTGCGTGCTGCAGCTTGCATCTTCGCCTTTGGGAAGCTGCCGCTCGCCGATTCTCCCGGAGGCGAAGAAGCGGCTTCTTCGCACACAGAGCATTGTGGCGAGCGCAGGGAGCTCCTGAGAGCGGTTTGTGCCGAAAGAAGCCCGGGACCGGCACTTAGCTTCGGAGAGCTGCGTATCTGCGTCTTCTGCGTGTCTTGCCGCTCTACACTCAGCAAAAAGCTTTTCCACCATATCTTGCAAGGAGAAACTCTGCCAGGAAAGAAAACATCCAAAATCTTGTTCTAAAGCTTGCACGGGGGTCTGCAAAGAGTTTGGCAAGAATGAAAGGTAGTTGTCCAAAACTCGTTCTTTTCCAATAGAATAACCATGGAAAAGGCAGGAGAGTGGTAAAGTACTGTTTTCTCTAAGTCTGAAGGCTGCCCACACTGTGCCTGCGTGCTGCAGCTTGCATCTTCGCCTTTGGGAAGCTGCCGCTCGCCGATTCTCCCGGAGGCGAAGAAGCGGCTTCTTCGCACACAGAGCATTGTGGCGAGCGCAGGGAGCTCCTGAGAGCGGTTTGTGCCGAAAGAAGCCCGGGACCGGCACTTAGCTTCGGAGAGCTGCGTATCTGCGTCTTCTGCGTGTCTTGCCGCTCTACACTCAGCAAAAAGCTTTTCCACCATATCTTGCAAGGAGAAACTCTGCCAGGAAAGAAAACATCCAAAATCTTGTTCTAAAGCTTGCACGGGGGTCTGCAAAGAGTTTGGCAAGAATGAAAGGTAGTTGTCCAAAACTCGTTCTTTTCCAATAGAATAACCATGGAAAAGGCAGGAGAGTGGTAAAGTACTGTTTTCTCTAAGTCTGAAGGCTGCCCACACTGTGCCTGCGTGCTGCAGCTTGCATCTTCGCCTTTGGGAAGCTGCCGCTCGCCGATTCTCCCGGAGGCGAAGAAGCGGCTTCTTCGCACACAGAGCATTGTGGCGAGCGCAGGGAGCTCCTGAGAGCGGTTTGTGCCGAAAGAAGCCCGGGACCGGCACTTAGCTTCGGAGAGCTGCGTATCTGCGTCTTCTGCGTGTCTTGCCGCTCTACACTCAGCAAAAAGCTTTTCCACCATATCTTGCAAGGAGAAACTCTGCCAGGAAAGAAAACATCCAAAATCTTGTTCTAAAGCTTGCACGGGGGTCTGCAAAGAGTTTGGCAAGAATGAAAGGTAGTTGTCCAAAACTCGTTCTTTTCCAATAGAATAACCATGGAAAAGGCAGGAGAGTGGTAAAGTACTGTTTTCTCTAAGTCTGAAGGCTGCCCACACTGTGCCTGCGTGCTGCAGCTTGCATCTTCGCCTTTGGGAAGCTGCCGCTCGCCGATTCTCCCGGAGGCGAAGAAGCGGCTTCTTCGCACACAGAGCATTGTGGCGAGCGCAGGGAGCTCCTGAGAGCGGTTTGTGCCGAAAGAAGCCCGGGACCGGCACTTAGCTTCGGAGAGCTGCGTATCTGCGTCTTCTGCGTGTCTTGCCGCTCTACACTCAGCAAAAAGCTTTTCCACCATATCTTGCAAGGAGAAACTCTGCCAGGAAAGAAAACATCCAAAATCTTCTTCTAAAGCTTGCACGGGGGTCTGCAAAGAGTTTGGCAAGAATGAAAGGTAGTTGTCCAAAACTCGTTCTTTTCCAATAGAATAACCATGGAAAAGGCAGGAGAGTGGTAAAGTACTGTTTTCTCTAAGTCTGAAGGCTGCCCACACTGTGCCTGCGTGCTGCAGCTTGCATCTTCGCCTTTGGGAAGCTGCCGCTCGCCGATTCTCCCGGAGGCGAAGAAGCGGCTTCTTCGCACACAGAGCATTGTGGCGAGCGCAGGGAGCTCCTGAGAGCGGTTTGTGCCGAAAGAAGCCCGGCACCGGCACTTAGCTTCGGAGAGCTGCGTATCTGCGTCTTCTGCGTGTCTTGCCGCTCTACACTCAGCAAAAAGCTTTTCCACCATATCTTGCAAGGAGAAACTCTGCCAGGAAAGAAAACATCCAAAATCTTGTTCTAAAGCTTGCACGGGGGTCTGCAAAGAGTTTGGCAAGAATGAAAGGTAGTTGTCCAAAACTCGTTCTTTTCCAATAGAATAACCATGGAAAAGGCAGGAGAGTGGTAAAGTACTGTTTTCTCTAAGTCTGAAGGCTGCCCACACTGTGCCTGCGTGCTGCAGCTTGCATCTTCGCCTTTGGGAAGCTGCCGCTCGCCGATTCTCCCGGAGGCGAAGAAGCGGCTTCTTCGCACACAGAGCATTGTGGCGAGCGCAGGGAGCTCCTGAGAGCGGTTTGTGCCGAAAGAAGCCCGGGACCGGCACTTAGCTTCGGAGAGCTGCGTATCTGCGTCTTCTGCGTGTCTTGCCGCTCTACACTCAGCAAAAAGCTTTTCCACCATATCTTGCAAGGAGAAACTCTGCCAGGAAAGAAAACATCCAAAATCTTCTTCTAAAGCTTGCACGGGGGTCTGCAAAGAGTTTGGCAAGAATGAAAGGTAGTTGTCCAAAACTCGTTCTTTTCCAATAGAATAACCATGGAAAAGGCAGGAGAGTGGTAAAGTACTGTTTTCTCTAAGTCTGAAGGCTGCCCACACTGTGCCTGCGTGGTGCAGCTTGCATCTTCGCCTTTGGGAAGCTGCCGCACGCCGATTCTCCCGGAGGCGAAGAAGCGGCTTCTTCGCACACAGAGCATTGTGGCGAGCGCAGGGAGCTCCTGAGAGCGGTTTGTGCCGAAAGAAGCCCGGGACCGGCACTTAGCTTCGGAGAGCTGCGTATCTGCGTCTTCTGCGTGTCTTGCCGCTCTACACTCAGCAAAAAGCTTTTCCACCATATCTTGCAAGGAGAAACTCTGCCAGGAAAGAAAACATCCAAAATCTTGTTCTAAAGCTTGCACGGGGGTCTGCAAAGAGTTTGGCAAGAATGAAAGGTAGTTGTCCAAAACTCGTTCTTTTCCAATAGAATAACCATGGAAAAGGCAGGAGAGTGGTAAAGTACTGTTTTCTCTAAGTCTGAAGGCTGCCCACACTGTGCCTGCGTGCTGCAGCTTGCATCTTCGCCTTTGGGAAGCTGCCGCTCGCCGATTCTCCCGGAGGCGAAGAAGCGGCTTCTTCGCACACAGAGCATTGTGGCGAGCGCAGGGAGCTCCTGAGAGCGGTTTGTGCCGAAAGAAGCCCGGGACCGGCACTTAGCTTCGGAGAGCTGCGTATCTGCGTCTTCTGCGTGTCTTGCCGCTCTACACTCAGCAAAAAGCTTTTCCACCATATCTTGCAAGGAGAAACTCTGCCAGGAAAGAAAACATCCAAAATCTTGTTCTAAAGCTTGCACGGGGGTCTGCAAAGAGTTTGGCAAGAATGAAAGGTAGTTGTCCAAAACTCGTTCTTTTCCAATAGAATAACCATGGAAAAGGCAGGAGAGTGGTAAAGTACTGTTTTCTCTAAGTCTGAAGGCTGCCCACACTGTGCCTGCGTGCTGCAGCTTGCATCTTCGCCTTTGGGAAGCTGCCGCTCGCCGATTCTCCCGGAGGCGAAGAAGCGGCTTCTTCGCACACAGAGCATTGTGGCGAGCGCAGGGAGCTCCTGAGAGCGGTTTGTGCCGAAAGAAGCCCGGGACCGGCACTTAGCTTCGGAGAGCTGCGTATCTGCGTCTTCTGCGTGTCTTGCCGCTCTACACTTAGCAAAAAGCTTTTCCACCATATCTTGCAAGGAGAAACTCTGCCAGGAAAGAAAACATCCAAAATCTTCTTCTAAAGCTTGCACGGGGGTCTGCAAAGAGTTTGGCAAGAATGAAAGGTAGTTGTCCAAAACTCGTTCTTTTCCAATAGAATAACCATGGAAAAGGCAGGAGAGTGGTAAAGTACTGTTTTCTCTAAGTCTGAAGGCTGCCCACACTGTGCCTGCGTGGTGCAGCTTGCATCTTCGCCTTTGGGAAGCTGCCGCACGCCGATTCTCCCGGAGGCGAAGAAGCGGCTTCTTCGCACACAGAGCATTGTGGCGAGCGCAGGGAGCTCCTGAGAGCGGTTTGTGCCGAAAGAAGCCCGGGACCGGCACTTAGCTTCGGAGAGCTGCGTATCTGCGTCTTCTGCGTGTCTTGCCGCTCTACACTCAGCAAAAAGCTTTTCCACCATATCTTGCAAGGAGAAACTCTGCCAGGAAAGAAAACATCCAAAATCTTCTTCTAAAGCTTGCACGGGGGTCTGCAAAGAGTTTGGCAAGAATGAAAGGTAGTTGTCCAAAACTCGTTCTTTTCCAATAGAATAACCATGGAAAAGGCAGGAGAGTGGTAAAGTACTGTTTTCTCTAAGTCTGAAGGCTGCCCACACTGTGCCTGTGTGCTGCAGCTTGCATCTTCGCCTTTGGGAAGCTGCCGCTCGCCGATTCTCCCGGAGGCGAAGAAGCGGCTTCTTCGCACACAGAGCATTGTGGCGAGCGCAGGGAGCTCCTGAGAGCGGTTTGTGCCGAAAGAAGCCCGGCACCGGCACTTAGCTTCGGAGAGCTGCGTATCTGCGTCTTCTGCGTGTCTTGCCGCTCTACACTCAGCAAAAAGCTTTTCCACCATATCTTGCAAGGAGAAACTCTGCCAGGAAAGAAAACATCCAAAATCTTCTTCTAAAGCTTGCACGGGGGTCTGCAAAGAGTTTGGCAAGAATGAAAGGTAGTTGTCCAAAACTCGTTCTTTTCCAATAGAATAACCATGGAAAAGGCAGGAGAGTGGTAAAGTACTGTTTTCTCTAAGTCTGAAGGCTGCCCACACTGTGCCTGTGTGGTGCAGCTTGCATCTTCGCCTTTGGGAAGCTGCCGCTCGCCGATTCTCCCGGAGGCGAAGAAGCGGCTTCTTCGCACACAGAGCATTGTGGCGAGCGCAGGGAGCTCCTGAGAGCGGTTTGTGCCGAAAGAAGCCCGGGACCGGCACTTAGCTTCGGAGAGCTGCGTATCTGCGTCTTCTGCGTGTCTTGCCGCTCTACACTCAGCAAAAAGCTTTTCCACCATATCTTGCAAGGAGAAACTCTGCCAGGAAAGAAAACATCCAAAATCTTGTTCTAAAGCTTGCACGGGGGTCTGCAAAGAGTTTGGCAAGAATGAAAGGTAGTTGTCCAAAACTCGTTCTTTTCCAATAGAATAACCATGGAAAAGGCAGGAGAGTGGTAAAGTACTGTTTTCTCTAAGTCTGAAGGCTGCCCACACTGTGCCTGTGTGCTGCAGCTTGCATCTTCGCCTTTGGGAAGCTGCCGCTCGCCGATTCTCCCGGAGGCGAAGAAGCGGCTTCTTCGCACACAGAGCATTGTGGCGAGCGCAGGGAGCTCCTGAGAGCGGTTTGTGCCGAAAGAAGCCCGGGACCGGCACTTAGCTTCGGAGAGCTGCGTATCTGCGTCTTCTGCGTGTCTTGCCGCTCTACACTCAGCAAAAAGCTTTTCCACCATATCTTGCAAGGAGAAACTCTGCCAGGAAAGAAAACATCCAAAATCTTGTTCTAAAGCTTGCACGGGGGTCTGCAAAGAGTTTGGCAAGAATGAAAGGTAGTTGTCCAAAACTCGTTCTTTTCCAATAGAATAACCATGGAAAAGGCAGGAGAGTGGTAAAGTACTGTTTTCTCGAAGTCTGAAGGCTGCCCACACTGTGCCTGTGTGCTGCAGCTTGCATCTTCGCCTTTGGGAAGCTGCCGCTCGCCGATTCTCCCGGAGGCGAAGAAGCGGCTTCTTCGCACACAGAGCATTGTGGCGAGCGCAGGGAGCTCCTGAGAGCGGTTTGTGCCGAAAGAAGCCCGGGACCGGCACTTAGCTTCGGAGAGCTGCGTATCTGCGTCTTCTGCGTGTCTTGCCGCTCTACACTCAGCAAAAAGCTTTTCCACCATATCTTGCAAGGAGAAACTCTGCCAGGAAAGAAAACATCCAAAATCTTGTTCTAAAGCTTGCACGGGGGTCTGCAAAGAGTTTGGCAAGAATGAAAGGTAGTTGTCCAAAACTCGTTCTTTTCCAATAGAATAACCATGGAAAAGGCAGGAGAGTGGTAAAGTACTGTTTTCTCTAAGTCTGAAGGCTGCCCACACTGTGCCTGTGTGCTGCAGCTTGCATCTTCGCCTTTGGGAAGCTGCCGCACGCCGATTCTCCCGGAGGCGAAGAAGCGGCTTCTTCGCACACAGAGCATTGTGGCGAGCGCAGGGAGCTCCTGAGAGCGGTTTGTGCCGAAAGAAGCCCGGCACCGGCACTTAGCTTCGGAGAGCTGCGTATCTGCGTCTTCTGCGTGTCTTGCCGCTCTACACTCAGCAAAAAGCTTTTCCACCATACCTTGCAAGGAGAAACTCTGCCAGGAAAGAAAACATCCAAAATCTTGTTCTAAAGCTTGCAAGGGGGTCTGCAAAGAGTTTGGCAAGAATGAAAGGTAGTTGTCCAAAACTCGTTCTTTTCCAATAGAATAACCATGGAAAAGGCAGGAGAGTGGTAAAGTACTGTTTTCTCTAAGTCTGAAGGCTGCCCACACTGTGCCTGTGTGGTGCAGCTTGCATCTTCGCCTTTGGGAAGCTGCCGCTCGCCGATTCTCCAGGAGGCGAAGAAGCTGCTTCTTCGCACACAGAGCATTGTGGCGAGCGCAGGGAGCTCCTGAGAGCGGTTTGTGCCGAAAGAAGCCCGGGACCGGCACTTAGCTTCGGAGAGCTGCGTATCTGCGTCTTCTGCGTGTCTTGCCGCTCTACACTCAGCAAAAAGCTTTTCCACCATATCTTGCAAGCAGAAACTCTGCCAGGAAAGAAAACATCCAAAATCTTCTTCTAAAGCTTGCACGGGGGTCTGCAAAGAGTTTGGCAAGAATGAAAGGTAGTTGTCCAAAACTCGTTCTTTTCCAATAGAATAACCATGGAAAAGGCAGGAGAGTGGTAAAGTACTGTTTTCTGTAAGTCTGAAGGCTGCCCACACTGTGCCTGCGTGCTGCAGCTTGCATCTTCGCCTTTGGGAAGCTGCCGCTCGCCGATTCTCCAGGAGGCGAAGAAGCGGCTTCTTCGCACACAGAGCATTGTGGCGAGCGCAGGGAGCTCCTGAGAGCGGTTTGTGCCGAAAGAAGCCCGGGACCGGCACTTAGCTTCGGAGAGCTGCGTATCTGCGTCTTCTGCGTGTCTTGCCGCTCTACACTCAGCAAAAAGCTTTTCCACCATATCTTGCAAGGAGAAACTCTGCCAGGAAAGAAAACATCCAAAATCTTGTTCTAAAGCTTGCACGGGGGTCTGCAAAGAGTTTGGCAAGAATGAAAGGTAGTTGTCCAAAACTCGTTCTTTTCCAATAGAATAACCATGGAAAAGGCAGGAGAGTGGTAAAGTACTGTTTTCTCTAAGTCTGAAGGCTGCCCACACTGTGCCTGCGTGCTGCAGCTTGCATCTTCGCCTTTGGGAAGCTGCCGCTCGCCGATTCTCCCGGAGGCGAAGAAGCGGCTTCTTCGCACACAGAGCATTGTGGCGAGCGCAGGGAGCTCCTGAGAGCGGTTTGTGCCGAAAGAAGCCCGGGACCGGCACTTAGCTTCGGAGAGCTGCGTATCTGCGTCTTCTGCGTGTCTTGCCGCTCTACACTCAGCAAAAAGCTTTTCCACCATATCTTGCAAGGAGAAACTCTGCCAGGAAAGAAAACATCCAAAATCTTGTTCTAAAGCTTGCACGGGGGTCTGCAAAGAGTTTGGCAAGAATGAAAGGTAGTTGTCCAAAACTCGTTCTTTTCCAATAGAATAACCATGGAAAAGGCAGGAGAGTGGTAAAGTACTGTTTTCTCTAAGTCTGAAGGCTGCCCACACTGTGCCTGCGTGCTGCAGCTTGCATCTTCGCCTTTGGGAAGCTGCCGCTCGCCGATTCTCCCGGAGGCGAAGAAGCGGCTTCTTCGCACACAGAGCATTGTGGCGAGCGCAGGGAGCTCCTGAGAGCGGTTTGTGCCGAAAGAAGCCCGGGACCGGCACTTAGCTTCGGAGAGCTGCGTATCTGCGTCTTCTGCGTGTCTTGCCGCTCTACACTCAGCAAAAAGCTTTTCCACCATATCTTGCAAGGAGAAACTCTGCCAGGAAAGAAAACATCCAAAATCTTGTTCTAAAGCTTGCACGGGGGTCTGCAAAGAGTTTGGCAAGAATGAAAGGTAGTTGTCCAAAACTCGTTCTTTTCCAATAGAATAACCATGGAAAAGGCAGGAGAGTGGTAAAGTACTGTTTTCTCTAAGTCTGAAGGCTGCCCACACTGTGCCTGCGTGCTGCAGCTTGCATCTTCGCCTTTGGGAAGCTGCCGCTCGCCGATTCTCCAGGAGGCGAAGAAGCGGCTTCTTCGCACACAGAGCATTGTGGCGAGCGCAGGGAGCTCCTGAGAGCGGTTTGTGCCGAAAGAAGCCCGGGACCGGCACTTAGCTTCGGAGAGCTGCGTATCTGCGTCTTCTGCGTGTCTTGCCGCTCTACACTCAGCAAAAAGCTTTTCCACCATATCTTGCAAGGAGAAACTCTGCCAGGAAAGAAAACATCCAAAATCTTCTTCTAAAGCTTGCACGGGGGTCTGCAAAGAGTTTGGCAAGAATGAAAGGTAGTTGTCCAAAACTCGTTCTTTTCCAATAGAATAACCATGGAAAAGGCAGGAGAGTGGTAAAGTACTGTTTTCTCTAAGTCTGAAGGCTGCCCACACTGTGCCTGCGTGCTGCAGCTTGCATCTTCGCCTTTGGGAAGCTGCCGCTCGCCGATTCTCCCGGAGGCGAAGAAGCGGCTTCTTCGCACACAGAGCATTGTGGCGAGCGCAGGGAGCTCCTGAGAGCGGTTTGTGCCGAAAGAAGCCCGGGACCGGCACTTAGCTTCGGAGAGCTGCGTATCTGCGTCTTCTGCGTGTCTTGCCGCTCTACACTCAGCAAAAAGCTTTTCCACCATATCTTGCAAGGAGAAACTCTGCCAGGAAAGAAAACATCCAAAATCTGTTCTAAAGCTTGCACGGGGGTCTGCAAAGAGTTTGGCAAGAATGAAAGGTAGTTGTCCAAAACTCGTTCTTTTCCAATAGAATAACCATGGAAAAGGCAGGAGAGTGGTAAAGTACTGTTTTCTCTAAGTCTGAAGGCTGCCCACACTGTGCCTGCGTGCTGCAGCTTGCATCTTCGCCTTTGGGAAGCTGCCGCTCGCCGATTCTCCCGGAGGCGAAGAAGCGGCTTCTTCGCACACAGAGCATTGTGGCGAGCGCAGGGAGCTCCTGAGAGCGGTTTGTGCCGAAAGAAGCCCGGGACCGGCACTTAGCTTCGGAGAGCTGCGTATCTGCGTCTTCTGCGTGTCTTGCCGCTCTACACTCAGCAAAAGCTTTTCCACCATATCTTGCAAGGAGAAACTCTGCCAGGAAAGAAAACATCCAAAATCTTGTTCTAAAGCTTGCACGGGGGTCTGCAAAGAGTTTGGCAAGAATGAAAGGTAGTTGTCCAAAACTCGTTCTTTTCCAATAGAATAACCATGGAAAAGGCAGGAGAGTGGTAAAGTACTGTTTTCTCTAAGTCTGAAGGCTGCCCACACTGTGCCTGCGTGCTGCAGCTTGCATCTTCGCCTTTGGGAAGCTGCCGCTCGCCGATTCTCCCGGAGGCGAAGAAGCGGCTTCTTCGCACACAGAGCATTGTGGCGAGCGCAGGGAGCTCCTGAGAGCGGTTTGTGCCGAAAGAAGCCCGGGACCGGCACTTAGCTTCGGAGAGCTGCGTATCTGCGTCTTCTGCGTGTCTTGCCGCTCTACACTCAGCAAAAAGCTTTTCCACCATATCTTGCAAGGAGAAACTCTGCCAGGAAAGAAAACATCCAAAATCTTGTTCTAAAGCTTGCACGGGGGTCTGCAAAGAGTTTGGCAAGAATGAAAGGTAGTTGTCCAAAACTCGTTCTTTTCCAATAGAATAACCATGGAAAAGGCAGGAGAGTGGTAAAGTACTGTTTTCTCTAAGTCTGAAGGCTGCCCACACTGTGCCTGCGTGCTGCAGCTTGCATCTTCGCCTTTGGGAAGCTGCCGCTCGCCGATTCTCCCGGAGGCGAAGAAGCGGCTTCTTCGCACACAGAGCATTGTGGCGAGCGCAGGGAGCTCCTGAGAGCGGTTTGTGCCGAAAGAAGCCCGGGACCGGCACTTAGCTTCGGAGAGCTGCGTATCTGCGTCTTCTGCGTGTCTTGCCGCTCTACACTCAGCAAAAAGCTTTTCCACCATATCTTGCAAGGAGAAACTCTGCCAGGAAAGAAAACATCCAAAATCTGTTCTAAAGCTTGCACGGGGGTCTGCAAAGAGTTTGGCAAGAATGAAAGGTAGTTGTCCAAAACTCGTTCTTTTCCAATAGAATAACCATGGAAAAGGCAGGAGAGTGGTAAAGTACTGTTTTCTCTAAGTCTGAAGGCTGCCCCACACTGTGCCTGCGTGCTGCAGCTTGCATCTTCGCCTTTGGGAAGCTGCCGCTCGCCGATTCTCCCGGAGGCGAAGAAGCGGCTTCTTCGCACACAGAGCATTGTGGCGAGCGCAGGGAGCTCCTGAGAGCGGTTGTGCCGAAAGAAGCCCGGGCACCGGCACTTAGCTTCGGAGAGCTGCGTATCTGCGTCTTCTGCGTGTCTTGCCGCTCTACACTCAGCAAAAAGCTTTTCCACCATATCTTGCAAGGAGAAACTCTGCCAGGAAAGAAAACATCCAAAATCTTCTTCTAAAGCTTGCACGGGGGTCTGCAAAGAGTTTGGCAAGAATGAAAGGTAGTTGTCCAAAACTCGTTCTTTTCCAATAGAATAACCATGGAAAAGGCAGGAGAGTGGTAAAGTACTGTTTTCTCTAAGTCTGAAGGCTGCCCACACTGTGCCTGCGTGCTGCAGCTTGCATCTTCGCCTTTGGGAAGCTGCCGCTCGCCGATTCTCCCGGAGGCGAAGAAGCGGCTTCTTCGCACACAGAGCATTGTGGCGAGCGCAGGGAGCTCCTGAGAGCGGTTTGTGCCGAAAGAAGCCCGGGACCGGCACTTAGCTTCGGAGAGCTGCGTATCTGCGTCTTCTGCGTGTCTTGCCGCTCTACACTCAGCAAAAAGCTTTTCCACCATATCTTGCAAGGAGAAACTCTGCCAGGAAAGAAAACATCCAAAATCTTCTTCTAAAGCTTGCACGGGGGTCTGCAAAGAGTTTGGCAAGAATGAAAGGTAGTTGTCCAAAACTCGTTCTTTTCCAATAGAATAACCATGGAAAAGGCAGGAGAGTGGTAAAGTACTGTTTTCTCTAAGTCTGAAGGCTGCCCACACTGTGCCTGTGTGCTGCAGCTTGCATCTTCGCCTTTGGGAAGCTGCCGCTCGCCGATTCTCCCGGAGGCGAAGAAGCGGCTTCTTCGCACACAGAGCATTGTGGCGAGCGCAGGGAGCTCCTGAGAGCGGTTTGTGCCGAAAGAAGCCCGGGACCGGCACTTAGCTTCGGAGAGCTGCGTATCTGCGTCTTCTGCGTGTCTTGCCGCTCTACACTCAGCAAAAAGCTTTTCCACCATATCTTGCAAGGAGAAACTCTGCCAGGAAAGAAAACATCCAAAATCTTCTTCTAAAGCTTGCACGGGGGTCTGCAAAGAGTTTGGCAAGAATGAAAGGTAGTTGTCCAAAACTCGTTCTTTTCCAATAGAATAACCATGGAAAAGGCAGGAGAGTGGTAAAGTACTGTTTTCTCTAAGTCTGAAGGCTGCCCACACTGTGCCTGTTTGCTGCAGCTTGCATCTTCGCCTTTGGGAAGCTGCCGCTCGCCGATTCTCCCGGAGGCGAAGAAGCGGCTTCTTCGCACACAGAGCATTGTGGCGAGCGCAGGGAGCTCCTGAGAGCGGTTTGTGCCGAAAGAAGCCCGGGACCGGCACTTAGCTTCGGAGAGCTGCGTATCTGCGTCTTCTGCGTGTCTTGCCGCTCTACACTCAGCAAAAAGCTTTTCCACCATATCTTGCAAGGAGAAACTCTGCCAGGAAAGAAAACATCCAAAATCTTGTTCTAAAGCTTGCACGGGGGTCTGCAAAGAGTTTGGCAAGAATGAAAGGTAGTTGTCCAAAACTCGTTCTTTTCCAATAGAATAACCATGGAAAAGGCAGGAGAGTGGTAAAGTACTGTTTTCTCTAAGTCTGAAGGCTGCCCACACTGTGCCTGTGTGCTGCAGCTTGCATCTTCGCCTTTGGGAAGCTGCCGCTCGCCGATTCTCCCGGAGGCGAAGAAGCGGCTTCTTCGCACACAGAGCATTGTGGCGAGCGCAGGGAGCTCCTGAGAGCGGTTTGTGCCGAAAGAAGCCCGGGACCGGCACTTAGCTTCGGAGAGCTGCGTATCTGCGTCTTCTGCGTGTCTTGCCGCTCTACACTCAGCAAAAAGCTTTTCCACCATATCTTGCAAGGAGAAACTCTGCCAGGAAAGAAAACATCCAAAATCTTGTTCTAAAGCTTGCACGGGGGTCTGCAAAGAGTTTGGCAAGAATGAAAGGTAGTTGTCCAAAACTCGTTCTTTTCCAATAGAATAACCATGGAAAAGGCAGGAGAGTGGTAAAGTACTGTTTTCTCTAAGTCTGAAGGCTGCCCACACTGTGCCTGTGTGCTGCAGCTTGCATCTTCGCCTTTGGGAAGCTGCCGCTCGCCGATTCTCCCGGAGGCGAAGAAGCGGCTTCTTCGCACACAGAGCATTGTGGCGAGCGCAGGGAGCTCCTGAGAGCGGTTTGTGCCGAAAGAAGCCCGGGACCGGCACTTAGCTTCGGAGAGCTGCGTATCTGCGTCTTCTGCGTGTCTTGCCGCTCTACACTCAGCAAAAAGCTTTTCCACCATATCTTGCAAGGAGAAACTCTGCCAGGAAAGAAAACATCCAAAATCTTGTTCTAAAGCTTGCACGGGGGTCTGCAAAGAGTTTGGCAAGAATGAAAGGTAGTTGTCCAAAACTCGTTCTTTTCCAATAGAATAACCATGGAAAAGGCAGGAGAGTGGTAAAGTACTGTTTTCTCTAAGTCTGAAGGCTGCCCACACTGTGCCTGTGTGCTGCAGCTTGCATCTTCGCCTTTGGGAAGCTGCCGCACGCCGATTCTCCCGGAGGCGAAGAAGCGGCTTCTTCGCACACAGAGCATTGTGGCGAGCGCAGGGAGCTCCTGAGAGCGGTTTGTGCCGAAAGAAGCCCGGCACCGGCACTTAGCTTCGGAGAGCTGCGTATCTGCGTCTTCTGCGTGTCTTGCCGCTCTACACTCAGCAAAAAGCTTTTCCACCATACCTTGCAAGGAGAAACTCTGCCAGGAAAGAAAACATCCAAAATCTTGTTCTAAAGCTTGCACGGGGGTCTGCAAAGAGTTTGGCAAGAATGAAAGGTAGTTGTCCAAAACTCGTTCTTTTCCAATAGAATAACCATGGAAAAGGCAGGAGAGTGGTAAAGTACTGTTTTCTCTAAGTCTGAAGGCTGCCCACACTGTGCCTGTGTGCTGCAGCTTGCATCTTCGCCTTTGGGAAGCTGCCGCTCGCCGATTCTCCAGGAGGCGAAGAAGCTGCTTCTTCGCACACAGAGCATTGTGGCGAGCGCAGGGAGCTCCTGAGAGCGGTTTGTGCCGAAAGAAGCCCGGGACCGGCACTTAGCTTCGGAGAGCTGCGTATCTGCGTCTTCTGCGTGTCTTGCCGCTCTACACTCAGCAAAAAGCTTTTCCACCATATCTTGCAAGGAGAAACTCTGCCAGGAAAGAAAACATCCAAAATCTTGTTCATAAAGCTTGCACGGGGGTCTGCAAAGAGTTTGGCAAGAATGAAAGGTAGTTGTCCAAAACTCGTTCTTTTCCAATAGAATAACCATGGAAAAGGCAGGAGAGTGGTAAAGTACTGTTTTCTCTAAGTCTGAAGGCTGCCCACACTGTGCCTGTGTGCTGCAGCTTGCATCTTCGCCTTTGGGAAGCTGCCGCTCGCCGATTCTCCCAGGAGGCGAAGAAGCGGCTTCTTCGCACACAGAGCATTGTGGCGAGCGCAGGGAGCTCCTGAGAGCGGTTTGTGCCGAAAGAAGCCCGGGACCGGCACTTAGCTTCGGAGAGCTGCGTATCTGCGTCTTCTGCGTGTCTTGCCGCTCTACACTCAGCAAAAAGCTTTTCCACCATATCTTGCAAGGAGAAACTCTGCCAGGAAAGAAAACATCCAAAATCTTGTTCTAAAGCTTGCACGGGGGTCTGCAAAGAGTTTGGCAAGAATGAAAGGTAGTTGTCCAAAACTCGTTCTTTTCCAATAGAATAACCATGGAAAAGGCAGGAGAGTGGTAAAGTACTGTTTTCTCTAAGTCTGAAGGCTGCCCACACTGTGCCTGCGTGCTGCAGCTTGCATCTTCGCCTTTGGGAAGCTGCCGCTCGCCGATTCTCCCGGAGGCGAAGAAGCGGCTTCTTCGCACACAGAGCATTGTGGCGAGCGCAGGGAGCTCCTGAGAGCGGTTTGTGCCGAAAGAAGCCCGGGACCGGCACTTAGCTTCGGAGAGCTGCGTATCTGCGTCTTCTGCGTGTCTTGCCGCTCTACACTCAGCAAAAAGCTTTTCCACCATATCTTGCAAGGAGAAACTCTGCCAGGAAAGAAAACATCCAAAATCTTGTTCTAAAGCTTGCACGGGGGTCTGCAAAGAGTTTGGCAAGAATGAAAGGTAGTTGTCCAAAACTCGTTCTTTTCCAATAGAATAACCATGGAAAAGGCAGGAGAGTGGTAAAGTACTGTTTTCTCTAAGTCTGAAGGCTGCCCACACTGTGCCTGTGTGCTGCAGCTTGCATCTTCGCCTTTGGGAAGCTGCCGCTCGCCGATTCTCCCGGAGGCGAAGAAGCGGCTTCTTCGCACACAGAGCATTGTGGCGAGCGCAGGGAGCTCCTGAGAGCGGTTTGTGCCGAAAGAAGCCCGGGACCGGCACTTAGCTTCGGAGAGCTGCGTATCTGCGTCTTCTGCGTGTCTTGCCGCTCTACACTCAGCAAAAAGCTTTTCCACCATATCTTGCAAGGAGAAACTCTGCCAGGAAAGAAAACATCCAAAATCTTGTTCTAAAGCTTGCACGGGGGTCTGCAAAGAGTTTGGCAAGAATGAAAGGTAGTTGTCCAAAACTCGTTCTTTTCCAATAGAATAACCATGGAAAAGGCAGAGAGAGTGGTAAAGTACTGTTTTCTCTAAGTCTGAAGGCTGCCCACACTGTGCCTGCGTGCTGCAGCTTGCATCTTCGCCTTTGGGAAGCTGCCGCTCGCCGATTCTCCGGAGGCGAAGAAGCGGCTTCTTCGCACACAGAGCATTGTGGCGAGCGCAGGGAGCTCCTGAGAGCGGTTTGTGCCGAAAGAAGCCCGGGACCGGCACTTAGCTTCGGAGAGCTGCGTATCTGCGTCTTCTGCGTGTCTTGCCGCTCTACACTCAGCAAAAAGCTTTTCCACCATATCTTGCAAGGAGAAACTCTGCCAGGAAAGAAAACATCCAAAATCTTCTTCTAAAGCTTGCACGGGGGTCTGCAAAGAGTTTGGCAAGAATGAAAGGTAGTTGTCCAAAACTCGTTCTTTTCCAATAGAATAACCATGGAAAAGGCAGGAGAGTGGTAAAGTACTGTTTTCTCTAAGTCTGAAGGCTGCCCACACTGTGCCTGCGTGCTGCAGCTTGCATCTTCGCCTTTGGGAAGCTGCCGCTCGCCGATTCTCCCGGAGGCGAAGAAGCGGCTTCTTCGCACACAGAGCATTGTGGCGAGCGCAGGGAGCTCCTGAGAGCGGTTTGTGCCGAAAGAAGCCCGGGACCGGCACTTAGCTTCGGAGAGCTGCGTATCTGCGTCTTCTGCGTGTCTTGCCGCTCTACACTCAGCAAAAAGCTTTTCCACCATATCTTGCAAGGAGAAACTCTGCCAGGAAAGAAAACATCCAAAATCTTGTTCTAAAGCTTGCACGGGGGTCTGCAAAGAGTTTGGCAAGAATGAAAGGTAGTTGTCCAAAACTCGTTCTTTTCCAATAGAATAACCATGGAAAAGGCAGGAGAGTGGTAAAGTACTGTTTTCTCTAAGTCTGAAGGCTGCCCACACTGTGCCTGCGTGCTGCAGCTTGCATCTTCGCCTTTGGGAAGCTGCCGCTCGCCGATTCTCCCGGAGGCGAAGAAGCGGCTTCTTCGCACACAGAGCATTGTGGCGAGCGCAGGGAGCTCCTGAGAGCGGTTTGTGCCGAAAGAAGCCCGGGACCGGCACTTAGCTTCGGAGAGCTGCGTATCTGCGTCTTCTGCGTGTCTTGCCGCTCTACACTCAGCAAAAAGCTTTTCCACCATATCTTGCAAGGAGAAACTCTGCCAGGAAAGAAAACATCCAAAATCTTCTTCTAAAGCTTGCACGGGGGTCTGCAAAGAGTTTGGCAAGAATGAAAGGTAGTTGTCCAAAACTCGTTCTTTTCCAATAGAATAACCATGGAAAAGGCAGGAGAGTGGTAAAGTACTGTTTTCTCTAAGTCTGAAGGCTGCCCACACTGTGCCTGCGTGCTGCAGCTTGCATCTTCGCCTTTGGGAAGCTGCCGCTCGCCGATTCTCCCGGAGGCGAAGAAGCGGCTTCTTCGCACACAGAGCATTGTGGCGAGCGCAGGGAGCTCCTGAGAGCGGTTTGTGCCGAAAGAAGCCCGGGACCGGCACTTAGCTTCGGAGAGCTGCGTATCTGCGTCTTCTGCGTGTCTTGCCGCTCTACACTCAGCAAAAAGCTTTTCCACCATATCTTGCAAGGAGAAACTCTGCCAGGAAAGAAAACATCCAAAATCTTGTTCTAAAGCTTGCACGGGGGTCTGCAAAGAGTTTGGCAAGAATGAAAGGTAGTTGTCCAAAACTCGTTCTTTTCCAATAGAATAACCATGGAAAAGGCAGGAGAGTGGTAAAGTACTGTTTTCTCTAAGTCTGAAGGCTGCCCACACTGTGCCTGTGTGCTGCAGCTTGCATCTTCGCCTTTGGGAAGCTGCCGCTCGCCGATTCTCCCGGAGGCGAAGAAGCGGCTTCTTCGCACACAGAGCATTGTGGCGAGCGCAGGGAGCTCCTGAGAGCGGTTTGTGCCGAAAGAAGCCCGGGACCGGCACTTAGCTTCGGAGAGCTGCGTATCTGCGTCTTCTGCGTGTCTTGCCGCTCTACACTCAGCAAAAAGCTTTTCCACCATATCTTGCAAGGAGAAACTCTGCCAGGAAAGAAAACATCCAAAATCTTGTTCTAAAGCTTGCACGGGGGTCTGCAAAGAGTTTGGCAAGAATGAAAGGTAGTTGTCCAAAACTCGTTCTTTTCCAATAGAATAACCATGGAAAAGGCAGGAGAGTGGTAAAGTACTGTTTTCTCGAAGTCTGAAGGCTGCCCACACTGTGCCTGTGTGCTGCAGCTTGCATCTTCGCCTTTGGGAAGCTGCCGCTCGCCGATTCTCCCGGAGGCGAAGAAGCGGCTTCTTCGCACACAGAGCATTGTGGCGAGCGCAGGGAGCTCCTGAGAGCGGTTTGTGCCGAAAGAAGCCCGGGACCGGCACTTAGCTTCGGAGAGCTGCGTATCTGCGTCTTCTGCGTGTCTTGCCGCTCTACACTCAGCAAAAAGCTTTTCCACCATATCTTGCAAGGAGAAACTCTGCCAGGAAAGAAAACATCCAAAATCTTGTTCTAAAGCTTGCACGGGGGTCTGCAAAGAGTTTGGCAAGAATGAAAGGTAGTTGTCCAAAACTCGTTCTTTTCCAATAGAATAACCATGGAAAAGGCAGGAGAGTGGTAAAGTACTGTTTTCTCTAAGTCTGAAGGCTGCCCACACTGTGCCTGTGTGCTGCAGCTTGCATCTTCGCCTTTGGGAAGCTGCCGCACGCCGATTCTCCCGGAGGCGAAGAAGCGGCTTCTTCGCACACAGAGCATTGTGGCGAGCGCAGGGAGCTCCTGAGAGCGGTTTGTGCCGAAAGAAGCCCGGCACCGGCACTTAGCTTCGGAGAGCTGCGTATCTGCGTCTTCTGCGTGTCTTGCCGCTCTACACTCAGCAAAAAGCTTTTCCACCATACCTTGCAAGGAGAAACTCTGCCAGGAAAGAAAACATCCAAAATCTTGTTCTAAAGCTTGCAAGGGGGTCTGCAAAGAGTTTGGCAAGAATGAAAGGTAGTTGTCCAAAACTCGTTCTTTTCCAATAGAATAACCATGGAAAAGGCAGGAGAGTGGTAAAGTACTGTTTTCTCTAAGTCTGAAGGCTGCCCACACTGTGCCTGTGTGGTGCAGCTTGCATCTTCGCCTTTGGGAAGCTGCCGCTCGCCGATTCTCCAGGAGGCGAAGAAGCTGCTTCTTCGCACACAGAGCATTGTGGCGAGCGCAGGGAGCTCCTGAGAGCGGTTTGTGCCGAAAGAAGCCCGGGACCGGCACTTAGCTTCGGAGAGCTGCGTATCTGCGTCTTCTGCGTGTCTTGCCGCTCTACACTCAGCAAAAAGCTTTTCCACCATATCTTGCAAGGAGAAACTCTGCCAGGAAAGAAAACATCCAAAATCTTGTTCTAAAGCTTGCACGGGGGTCTGCAAAGAGTTTGGCAAGAATGAAAGGTAGTTGTCCAAAACTCGTTCTTTTCCAATAGAATAACCATGGAAAAGGCAGGAGAGTGGTAAAGTACTGTTTTCTGTAAGTCTGAAGGCTGCCCACACTGTGCCTGCGTGCTGCAGCTTGCATCTTCGCCTTTGGGAAGCTGCCGCTCGCCGATTCTCCAGGAGGCGAAGAAGCGGCTTCTTCGCACACAGAGCATTGTGGCGAGCGCAGGGAGCTCCTGAGAGCGGTTTGTGCCGAAAGAAGCCCGGGACCGGCACTTAGCTTCGGAGAGCTGCGTATCTGCGTCTTCTGCGTGTCTTGCCGCTCTACACTCAGCAAAAAGCTTTTCCACCATATCTTGCAAGGAGAAACTCTGCCAGGAAAGAAAACATCCAAAATCTTCTTCTAAAGCTTGCACGGGGGTCTGCAAAGAGTTTGGCAAGAATGAAAGGTAGTTGTCCAAAACTCGTTCTTTTCCAATAGAATAACCATGGAAAAGGCAGGAGAGTGGTAAAGTACTGTTTTCTCTAAGTCTGAAGGCTGCCCACACTGTGCCTGCGTGCTGCAGCTTGCATCTTCGCCTTTGGGAAGCTGCCGCTCGCCGATTCTCCCGGAGGCGAAGAAGCGGCTTCTTCGCACACAGAGCATTGTGGCGAGCGCAGGGAGCTCCTGAGAGCGGTTTGTGCCGAAAGAAGCCCGGGACCGGCACTTAGCTTCGGAGAGCTGCGTATCTGCGTCTTCTGCGTGTCTTGCCGCTCTACACTCAGCAAAAAGCTTTTCCACCATATCTTGCAAGGAGAAACTCTGCCAGGAAAGAAAACATCCAAAATCTTGTTCTAAAGCTTGCACGGGGGTCTGCAAAGAGTTTGGCAAGAATGAAAGGTAGTTGTCCAAAACTCGTTCTTTTCCAATAGAATAACCATGGAAAAGGCAGGAGAGTGGTAAAGTACTGTTTTCTCTAAGTCTGAAGGCTGCCCACACTGTGCCTGCGTGCTGCAGCTTGCATCTTCGCCTTTGGGAAGCTGCCGCTCGCCGATTCTCCCGGAGGCGAAGAAGCGGCTTCTTCGCACACAGAGCATTGTGGCGAGCGCAGGGAGCTCCTGAGAGCGGTTTGTGCCGAAAGAAGCCCGGGACCGGCACTTAGCTTCGGAGAGCTGCGTATCTGCGTCTTCTGCGTGTCTTGCCGCTCTACACTCAGCAAAAAGCTTTTCCACCATATCTTGCAAGGAGAAACTCTGCCAGGAAAGAAAACATCCAAAATCTTGTTCTAAAGCTTGCACGGGGGTCTGCAAAGAGTTTGGCAAGAATGAAAGGTAGTTGTCCAAAACTCGTTCTTTTCCACTAGAATAACCATGGAAAAGGCAGGAGAGTGGTAAAGTACTGTTTTCTCTAAGTCTGAAGGCTGCCCACACTGTGCCTGCGTGCTGCAGCTTGCATCTTCGCCTTTGGGAAGCTGCCGCTCGCCGATTCTCCCGGAGGCGAAGAAGCGGCTTCTTCGCACACAGAGCATTGTGGCGAGCGCAGGGAGCTCCTGAGAGCGGTTTGTGCCGAAAGAAGCCCGGGACCGGCACTTAGCTTCGGAGAGCTGCGTATCTGCGTCTTCTGCGTGTCTTGCCGCTCTACACTCAGCAAAAAGCTTTTCCACCATATCTTGCAAGGAGAAACTCTGCCAGGAAAGAAAACATCCAAAATCTTCTTCTAAAGCTTGCACGGGGGTCTGCAAAGAGTTTGGCAAGAATGAAAGGTAGTTGTCCAAAACTCGTTCTTTTCCAATAGAATAACCATGGAAAAGGCAGGAGAGTGGTAAAGTACTGTTTTCTCTAAGTCTGAAGGCTGCCCACACTGTGCCTGCGTGCTGCAGCTTGCATCTTCGCCTTTGGGAAGCTGCCGCTCGCCGATTCTCCCGGAGGCGAAGAAGCGGCTTCTTCGCACACAGAGCATTGTGGCGAGCGCAGGGAGCTCCTGAGAGCGGTTTGTGCCGAAAGAAGCCCGGGACCGGCACTTAGCTTCGGAGAGCTGCGTATCTGCGTCTTCTGCGTGTCTTGCCGCTCTACACTCAGCAAAAAGCTTTTCCACCATATCTTGCAAGGAGAAACTCTGCCAGGAAAGAAAACATCCAAAATCTTGTTCTAAAGCTTGCACGGGGGTCTGCAAAGAGTTTGGCAAGAATGAAAGGTAGTTGTCCAAAACTCGTTCTTTTCCAATAGAATAACCATGGAAAAGGCAGGAGAGTGGTAAAGTACTGTTTTCTCTAAGTCTGAAGGCTGCCCACACTGTGCCTGCGTGCTGCAGCTTGCATCTTCGCCTTTGGGAAGCTGCCGCTCGCCGATTCTCCCGGAGGCGAAGAAGCGGCTTCTTCGCACACAGAGCATTGTGGCGAGCGCAGGGAGCTCCTGAGAGCGGTTTGTGCCGAAAGAAGCCCGGGACCGGCACTTAGCTTCGGAGAGCTGCGTATCTGCGTCTTCTGCGTGTCTTGCCGCTCTACACTCAGCAAAAAGCTTTTCCACCATATCTTGCAAGGAGAAACTCTGCCAGGAAAGAAAACATCCAAAATCTTCTTCTAAAGCTTGCACGGGGGTCTGCAAAGAGTTTGGCAAGAATGAAAGGTAGTTGTCCAAAACTCGTTCTTTTCCAATAGAATAACCATGGAAAAGGCAGGAGAGTGGTAAAGTACTGTTTTCTCTAAGTCTGAAGGCTGCCCACACTGTGCCTGCGTGCTGCAGCTTGCATCTTCGCCTTTGGGAAGCTGCCGCTCGCCGATTCTCCCGGAGGCGAAGAAGCGGCTTCTTCGCACACAGAGCATTGTGGCGAGCGCAGGGAGCTCCTGAGAGCGGTTTGTGCCGAAAGAAGCCCGGGACCGGCACTTAGAGTCGGAGAGCTGTGTATCTGCGTCTTCTGCGTGTCTTGCCGCTCTACACTCAGCAAAAAGCTTTTCCACCATATCTTGCAAGGAGAAACTCTGCCAGGAAAGAAAACATCCAAAATCTTGTTCTAAAGCTTGCACGGGGGTCTGCAAAGAGTTTGGCAAGAATGAAAGGTAGTTGTCCAAAACTCGTTCTTTTCCAATAGAATAACCATGGAAAAGGCAGGAGAGTGGTAAAGTACTGTTTTCTCTAAGTCTGAAGGCTGCCCACACTGTGCCTGTGTGCTGCAGCTTGCATCTTCGCCTTTGGGAAGCTGCCGCTCGCCGATTCTCCCGGAGGCGAAGAAGCGGCTTCTTCGCACACAGAGCATTGTGGCGAGCGCAGGGAGCTCCTGAGAGCGGTTTGTGCCGAAAGAAGCCCGGCACCGGCACTTAGCTTCGGAGAGCTGCGTATCTGCGTCTTCTGCGTGTCTTGCCGCTCTACACTCAGCAAAAAGCTTTTCCACCATATCTTGCAAGGAGAAACTCTGCCAGGAAAGAAAACATCCAAAATCTTGTTCTAAAGCTTGCACGGGGGTCTGCAAAGAGTTTGGCAAGAATGAAAGGTAGTTGTCCAAAACTCGTTCTTTTCCAATAGAATAACCATGGAAAAGGCAGGAGAGTGGTAAAGTACTGTTTTCTCTAAGTCTGAAGGCTGCCCACACTGTGCCTGCGTGCTGCAGCTTGCATCTTCGCCTTTGGGAAGCTGCCGCTCGCCGATTCTCCCGGAGGCGAAGAAGCGGCTTCTTCGCACACAGAGCATTGTGGCGAGCGCAGGGAGCTCCTGAGAGCGGTTTGTGCCGAAAGAAGCCCGGGACCGGCACTTAGCTTCGGAGAGCTGCGTATCTGCGTCTTCTGCGTGTCTTGCCGCTCTACACTTAGCAAAAAGCTTTTCCACCATATCTTGCAAGGAGAAACTCTGCCAGGAAAGAAAACATCCAAAATCTTCTTCTAAAGCTTGCACGGGGGTCTGCAAAGAGTTTGGCAAGAATGAAAGGTAGTTGTCCAAAACTCGTTCTTTTCCAATAGAATAACCATGGAAAAGGCAGGAGAGTGGTAAAGTACTGTTTTCTCTAAGTCTGAAGGCTGCCCACACTGTGCCTGCGTGGTGCAGCTTGCATCTTCGCCTTTGGGAAGCTGCCGCACGCCGATTCTCCCGGAGGCGAAGAAGCGGCTTCTTCGCACACAGAGCATTGTGGCGAGCGCAGGGAGCTCCTGAGAGCGGTTTGTGCCGAAAGAAGCCCGGGACCGGCACTTAGCTTCGGAGAGCTGCGTATCTGCGTCTTCTGCGTGTCTTGCCGCTCTACACTCAGCAAAAAGCTTTTCCACCATATCTTGCAAGGAGAAACTCTGCCAGGAAAGAAAACATCCAAAATCTTCTTCTAAAGCTTGCACGGGGGTCTGCAAAGAGTTTGGCAAGAATGAAAGGTAGTTGTCCAAAACTCGTTCTTTTCCAATAGAATAACCATGGAAAAGGCAGGAGAGTGGTAAAGTACTGTTTTCTCTAAGTCTGAAGGCTGCCCACACTGTGCCTGCGTGCTGCAGCTTGCATCTTCGCCTTTGGGAAGCTGCCGCTCGCCGATTCTCCCGGAGGCGAAGAAGCGGCTTCTTCGCACACAGAGCATTGTGGCGAGCGCAGGGAGCTCCTGAGAGCGGTTTGTGCCGAAAGAAGCCCGGGACCGGCACTTAGCTTCGGAGAGCTGCGTATCTGCGTCTTCTGCGTGTCTTGCCGCTCTACACTCAGCAAAAAGCTTTTCCACCATATCTTGCAAGGAGAAACTCTGCCAGGAAAGAAAACATCCAAAATCTTGTTCTAAAGCTTGCACGGGGGTCTGCAAAGAGTTTGGCAAGAATGAAAGGTAGTTGTCCAAAACTCGTTCTTTTCCAATAGAATAACCATGGAAAAGGCAGGAGAGTGGTAAAGTACTGTTTTCTCTAAGTCTGAAGGCTGCCCACACTGTGCCTGCGTGCTGCAGCTTGCATCTTCGCCTTTGGGAAGCTGCCGCTCGCCGATTCTCCCGGAGGCGAAGAAGCGGCTTCTTCGCACACAGAGCATTGTGGCGAGCGCAGGGAGCTCCTGAGAGCGGTTTGTGCCGAAAGAAGCCCGGCACCGGCACTTAGCTTCGGAGAGCTGCGTATCTGCGTCTTCTGCGTGTCTTGCCGCTCTACACTCAGCAAAAAGCTTTTCCACCATATCTTGCAAGGAGAAACTCTGCCAGGAAAGAAAACATCCAAAATCTTCTTCTAAAGCTTGCACGGGGGTCTGCAAAGAGTTTGGCAAGAATGAAAGGTAGTTGTCCAAAACTCGTTCTTTTCCAATAGAATAACCATGGAAAAGGCAGGAGAGTGGTAAAGTACTGTTTTCTCTAAGTCTGAAGGCTGCCCACACTGTGCCTGCGTGCTGCAGCTTGCATCTTCGCCTTTGGGAAGCTGCCGCTCGCCGATTCTCCCGGAGGCGAAGAAGCGGCTTCTTCGCACACAGAGCATTGTGGCGAGCGCAGGGAGCTCCTGAGAGCGGTTTGTGCCGAAAGAAGCCCGGCACCGGCACTTAGCTTCGGAGAGCTGCGTATCTGCGTCTTCTGCGTGTCTTGCCGCTCTACACTCAGCAAAAAGCTTTTCCACCATATCTTGCAAGGAGAAACTCTGCCAGGAAAGAAAACATCCAAAATCTTGTTCTAAAGCTTGCACGGGGGTCTGCAAAGAGTTTGGCAAGAATGAAAGGTAGTTGTCCAAAACTCGTTCTTTTCCAATAGAATAACCATGGAAAAGGCAGGAGAGTGGTAAAGTACTGTTTTCTCTAAGTCTGAAGGCTGCCCACACTGTGCCTGCGTGCTGCAGCTTGCATCTTCGCCTTTGGGAAGCTGCCGCTCGCCGATTCTCCCGGAGGCGAAGAAGCGGCTTCTTCGCACACAGAGCATTGTGGCGAGCGCAGGGAGCTCCTGAGAGCGGTTTGTGCCGAAAGAAGCCCGGGACCGGCACTTAGCTTCGGAGAGCTGCGTATCTGCGTCTTCTGCGTGTCTTGCCGCTCTACACTTAGCAAAAAGCTTTTCCACCATATCTTGCAAGGAGAAACTCTGCCAGGAAAGAAAACATCCAAAATCTTCTTCTAAAGCTTGCACGGGGGTCTGCAAAGAGTTTGGCAAGAATGAAAGGTAGTTGTCCAAAACTCGTTCTTTTCCAATAGAATAACCATGGAAAAGGCAGGAGAGTGGTAAAGTACTGTTTTCTCTAAGTCTGAAGGCTGCCCACACTGTGCCTGCGTGGTGCAGCTTGCATCTTCGCCTTTGGGAAGCTGCCGCACGCCGATTCTCCCGGAGGCGAAGAAGCGGCTTCTTCGCACACAGAGCATTGTGGCGAGCGCAGGGAGCTCCTGAGAGCGGTTTGTGCCGAAAGAAGCCCGGGACCGGCACTTAGCTTCGGAGAGCTGCGTATCTGCGTCTTCTGCGTGTCTTGCCGCTCTACACTCAGCAAAAAGCTTTTCCACCATATCTTGCAAGGAGAAACTCTGCCAGGAAAGAAAACATCCAAAATCTTGTTCTAAAGCTTGCACGGGGGTCTGCAAAGAGTTTGGCAAGAATGAAAGGTAGTTGTCCAAAACTCGTTCTTTTCCAATAGAATAACCATGGAAAAGGCAGGAGAGTGGTAAAGTACTGTTTTCTCTAAGTCTGAAGGCTGCCCACACTGTGCCTGCGTGCTGCAGCTTGCATCTTCGCCTTTGGGAAGCTGCCGCTCGCCGATTCTCCCGGAGGCGAAGAAGCGGCTTCTTCGCACACAGAGCATTGTGGCGAGCGCAGGGAGCTCCTGAGAGCGGTTTGTGCCGAAAGAAGCCCGGCACCGGCACTTAGCTTCGGAGAGCTGCGTATCTGCGTCTTCTGCGTGTCTTGCCGCTCTACACTCAGCAAAAAGCTTTTCCACCATATCTTGCAAGGAGAAACTCTGCCAGGAAAGAAAACATCCAAAATCTTCTTCTAAAGCTTGCACGGGGGTCTGCAAAGAGTTTGGCAAGAATGAAAGGTAGTTGTCCAAAACTCGTTCTTTTCCAATAGAATAACCATGGAAAAGGCAGGAGAGTGGTAAAGTACTGTTTTCTCTAAGTCTGAAGGCTGCCCACACTGTGCCTGCGTGCTGCAGCTTGCATCTTCGCCTTTGGGAAGCTGCCGCTCGCCGATTCTCCCGGAGGCGAAGAAGCGGCTTCTTCGCACACAGAGCATTGTGGCGAGCGCAGGGAGCTCCTGAGAGCGGTTTGTGCCGAAAGAAGCCCGGGACCGGCACTTAGCTTCGGAGAGCTGCGTATCTGCGTCTTCTGCGTGTCTTGCCGCTCTACACTCAGCAAAAAGCTTTTCCACCATATCTTGCAAGGAGAAACTCTGCCAGGAAAGAAAACATCCAAAATCTTGTTCTAAAGCTTGCACGGGGGTCTGCAAAGAGTTTGGCAAGAATGAAAGGTAGTTGTCCAAAACTCGTTCTTTTCCAATAGAATAACCATGGAAAAGGCAGGAGAGTGGTAAAGTACTGTTTTCTCTAAGTCTGAAGGCTGCCCACACTGTGCCTGCGTGCTGCAGCTTGCATCTTCGCCTTTGGGAAGCTGCCGCTCGCCGATTCTCCCGGAGGCGAAGAAGCGGCTTCTTCGCACACAGAGCATTGTGGCGAGCGCAGGGAGCTCCTGAGAGCGGTTTGTGCCGAAAGAAGCCCGGGACCGGCACTTAGCTTCGGAGAGCTGCGTATCTGCGTCTTCTGCGTGTCTTGCCGCTCTACACTCAGCAAAAAGCTTTTCCACCATATCTTGCAAGGAGAAACTCTGCCAGGAAAGAAAACATCCAAAATCTTCTTCTAAAGCTTGCACGGGGGTCTGCAAAGAGTTTGGCAAGAATGAAAGGTAGTTGTCCAAAACTCGTTCTTTTCCAATAGAATAACCATGGAAAAGGCAGGAGAGTGGTAAAGTACTGTTTTCTCTAAGTCTGAAGGCTGCCCACACTGTGCCTGCGTGCTGCAGCTTGCATCTTCGCCTTTGGGAAGCTGCCGCTCGCCGATTCTCCCGGAGGCGAAGAAGCGGCTTCTTCGCACACAGAGCATTGTGGCGAGCGCAGGGAGCTCCTGAGAGCGGTTTGTGCCGAAAGAAGCCCGGCACCGGCACTTAGCTTCGGAGAGCTGCGTATCTGCGTCTTCTGCGTGTCTTGCCGCTCTACACTCAGCAAAAAGCTTTTCCACCCATATCTTGCAAGGAGAAACTCTGCCAGGAAAGAAAACATCCAAAATCTTGTTCTAAAGCTTGCACGGGGGTCTGCAAAGAGTTTGGCAAGAATGAAAGGTAGTTGTCCAAAACTCGTTCTTTTCCAATAGAATAACCATGGAAAAGGCAGGAGAGTGGTAAAGTACTGTTTTCTCTAAGTCTGAAGGCTGCCCACACTGTGCCTGCATGCTGCAGCTTGCATCTTCGCCTTTGGGAAGCTGCCGCTCGCCGATTCTCCCGGAGGCGAAGAAGCGGCTTCTTCGCACACAGAGCATTGTGGCGAGCGCAGGGAGCTCCTGAGAGCGGTTTGTGCCGAAAGAAGCCCGGGACCGGCACTTAGCTTCGGAGAGCTGCGTATCTGCGTCTTCTGCGTGTCTTGCCGCTCTACACTCAGCAAAAAGCTTTTCCACCATATCTTGCAAGGAGAAACTCTGCCAGGAAAGAAAACATCCAAAATCTTGTTCTAAAGCTTGCACGGGGGTCTGCAAAGAGTTTGGCAAGAATGAAAGGTAGTTGTCCAAAACTCGTTCTTTTCCAATAGAATAACCATGGAAAAGGCAGGAGAGTGGTAAAGTACTGTTTTCTCTAAGTCTGAAGGCTGCCCACACTGTGCCTGCGTGCTGCAGCTTGCATCTTCGCCTTTGGGAAGCTGCCGCTCGCCGATTCTCCCGGAGGCGAAGAAGCGGCTTCTTCGCACACAGAGCATTGTGGCGAGCGCAGGGAGCTCCTGAGAGCGGTTTGTGCCGAAAGAAGCCCGGGACCGGCACTTAGCTTCGGAGAGCTGCGTATCTGCGTCTTCTGCGTGTCTTGCCGCTCTACACTCAGCAAAAAGCTTTTCCACCATATCTTGCAAGGAGAAACTCTGCCAGGAAAGAAAACATCCAAAATCTTCTTCTAAAGCTTGCACGGGGGTCTGCAAAGAGTTTGGCAAGAATGAAAGGTAGTTGTCCAAAACTCGTTCTTTTCCAATAGAATAACCATGGAAAAGGCAGGAGAGTGGTAAAGTACTGTTTTCTCTAAGTCTGAAGGCTGCCCACACTGTGCCTGCGTGCTGCAGCTTGCATCTTCGCCTTTGGGAAGCTGCCGCTCGCCGATTCTCCCGGAGGCGAAGAAGCGGCTTCTTCGCACACAGAGCATTGTGGCGAGCGCAGGGAGCTCCTGAGAGCGGTTTGTGCCGAAAGAAGCCCGGCACCGGCACTTAGCTTCGGAGAGCTGCGTATCTGCGTCTTCTGCGTGTCTTGCCGCTCTACACTCAGCAAAAAGCTTTTCCACCATATCTTGCAAGGAGAAACTCTGCCAGGAAAGAAAACATCCAAAATCTTGTTCTAAAGCTTGCACGGGGGTCTGCAAAGAGTTTGGCAAGAATGAAAGGTAGTTGTCCAAAACTCGTTCTTTTCCAATAGAATAACCATGGAAAAGGCAGGAGAGTGGTAAAGTACTGTTTTCTCTAAGTCTGAAGGCTGCCCACACTGTGCCTGCGTGCTGCAGCTTGCATCTTCGCCTTTGGGAAGCTGCCGCTCGCCGATTCTCCCGGAGGCGAAGAAGCGGCTTCTTCGCACACAGAGCATTGTGGCGAGCGCAGGGAGCTCCTGAGAGCGGTTTGTGCCGAAAGAAGCCCGGGACCGGCACTTAGCTTCGGAGAGCTGCGTATCTGCGTCTTCTGCGTGTCTTGCCGCTCTACACTTAGCAAAAAGCTTTTCCACCATATCTTGCAAGGAGAAACTCTGCCAGGAAAGAAAACATCCAAAATCTTCTTCTAAAGCTTGCACGGGGGTCTGCAAAGAGTTTGGCAAGAATGAAAGGTAGTTGTCCAAAACTCGTTCTTTTCCAATAGAATAACCATGGAAAAGGCAGGAGAGTGGTAAAGTACTGTTTTCTCTAAGTCTGAAGGCTGCCCACACTGTGCCTGCGTGGTGCAGCTTGCATCTTCGCCTTTGGGAAGCTGCCGCACGCCGATTCTCCCGGAGGCGAAGAAGCGGCTTCTTCGCACACAGAGCATTGTGGCGAGCGCAGGGAGCTCCTGAGAGCGGTTTGTGCCGAAAGAAGCCCGGGACCGGCACTTAGCTTCGGAGAGCTGCGTATCTGCGTCTTCTGCGTGTCTTGCCGCTCTACACTCAGCAAAAAGCTTTTCCACCATATCTTGCAAGGAGAAACTCTGCCAGGAAAGAAAACATCCAAAATCTTGTTCTAAAGCTTGCACGGGGGTCTGCAAAGAGTTTGGCAAGAATGAAAGGTAGTTGTCCAAAACTCGTTCTTTTCCAATAGAATAACCATGGAAAAGGCAGGAGAGTGGTAAAGTACTGTTTTCTCTAAGTCTGAAGGCTGCCCACACTGTGCCTGCGTGCTGCAGCTTGCATCTTCGCCTTTGGGAAGCTGCCGCTCGCCGATTCTCCCGGAGGCGAAGAAGCGGCTTCTTCGCACACAGAGCATTGTGGCGAGCGCAGGGAGCTCCTGAGAGCGGTTTGTGCCGAAAGAAGCCCGGGACCGGCACTTAGCTTCGGAGAGCTGCGTATCTGCGTCTTCTGCGTGTCTTGCCGCTCTACACTCAGCAAAAAGCTTTTCCACCATATCTTGCAAGGAGAAACTCTGCCAGGAAAGAAAACATCCAAAATCTTCTTCTAAAGCTTGCACGGGGGTCTGCAAAGAGTTTGGCAAGAATGAAAGGTAGTTGTCCAAAACTCGTTCTTTTCCAATAGAATAACCATGGAAAAGGCAGGAGAGTGGTAAAGTACTGTTTTCTCTAAGTCTGAAGGCTGCCCACACTGTGCCTGCGTGCTGCAGCTTGCATCTTCGCCTTTGGGAAGCTGCCGCTCGCCGATTCTCCCGGAGGCGAAGAAGCGGCTTCTTCGCACACAGAGCATTGTGGCGAGCGCAGGGAGCTCCTGAGAGCGGTTTGTGCCGAAAGAAGCCCGGGACCGGCACTTAGCTTCGGAGAGCTGCGTATCTGCGTCTTCTGCGTGTCTTGCCGCTCTACACTCAGCAAAAAGCTTTTCCACCATATCTTGCAAGGAGAAACTCTGCCAGGAAAGAAAACATCCAAAATCTTGTTCTAAAGCTTGCACGGGGGTCTGCAAAGAGTTTGGCAAGAATGAAAGGTAGTTGTCCAAAACTCGTTCTTTTCCAATAGAATAACCATGGAAAAGGCAGGAGAGTGGTAAAGTACTGTTTTCTCTAAGTCTGAAGGCTGCCCACACTGTGCCTGCGTGCTGCAGCTTGCATCTTCGCCTTTGGGAAGCTGCCGCTCGCCGATTCTCCCGGAGGCGAAGAAGCGGCTTCTTCGCACACAGAGCATTGTGGCGAGCGCAGGGAGCTCCTGAGAGCGGTTTGTGCCGAAAGAAGCCCGGGACCGGCACTTAGCTTCGGAGAGCTGCGTATCTGCGTCTTCTGCGTGTCTTGCCGCTCTACACTTAGCAAAAAGCTTTTCCACCATATCTTGCAAGGAGAAACTCTGCCAGGAAAGAAAACATCCAAAATCTTCTTCTAAAGCTTGCACGGGGGTCTGCAAAGAGTTTGGCAAGAATGAAAGGTAGTTGTCCAAAACTCGTTCTTTTCCAATAGAATAACCATGGAAAAGGCAGGAGAGTGGTAAAGTACTGTTTTCTCTAAGTCTGAAGGCTGCCCACACTGTGCCTGTGTGGTGCAGCTTGCATCTTCGCCTTTGGGAAGCTGCCGCTCGCCGATTCTCCCGGAGGCGAAGAAGCGGCTTCTTCGCACACAGAGCATTGTGGCGAGCGCAGGGAGCTCCTGAGAGCGGTTTGTGCCGAAAGAAGCCCGGGACCGGCACTTAGCTTCGGAGAGCTGCGTATCTGCGTCTTCTGCGTGTCTTGCCGCTCTACACTCAGCAAAAAGCTTTTCCACCATATCTTGCAAGGAGAAACTCTGCCAGGAAAGAAAACATCCAAAATCTTGTTCTAAAGCTTGCACGGGGGTCTGCAAAGAGTTTGGCAAGAATGAAAGGTAGTTGTCCAAAACTCGTTCTTTTCCAATAGAATAACCATGGAAAAGGCAGGAGAGTGGTAAAGTACTGTTTTCTCTAAGTCTGAAGGCTGCCCACACTGTGCCTGTGTGGTGCAGCTTGCATCTTCGCCTTTGGGAAGCTGCCGCTCGCCGATTCTCCAGGAGGCGAAGAAGCTGCTTCTTCGCACACAGAGCATTGTGGCGAGCGCAGGGAGCTCCTGAGAGCGGTTTGTGCCGAAAGAAGCCCGGGACCGGCACTTAGCTTCGGAGAGCTGCGTATCTGCGTCTTCTGCGTGTCTTGCCGCTCTACACTCAGCAAAAAGCTTTTCCACCATATCTTGCAAGGAGAAACTCTGCCAGGAAAGAAAACATCCAAAATCTTGTTCTAAAGCTTGCACGGGGGTCTGCAAAGAGTTTGGCAAGAATGAAAGGTAGTTGTCCAAAACTCGTTCTTTTCCAATAGAATAACCATGGAAAAGGCAGGAGAGTGGTAAAGTACTGTTTTCTCTAAGTTTGAAGGCTGCCCACACTGTGCCTGCGTGCTGCAGCTTGCATCTTCGCCTTTGGGAAGCTGCCGCTCGCCGATTCTCCCGGAGGCGAAGAAGCGGCTTCTTCGCACACAGAGCATTGTGGCGAGCGCAGGGAGCTCCTGAGAGCGGTTTGTGCCGAAAGAAGCCCGGGACCGGCACTTAGCTTCGGAGAGATGCGTATCTGCGTCTTCTGCGTGTCTTGCCGCTCTACACTCAGCAAAAAGCTTTTCCACCATATCTTGCAAGGAGAAACTCTGCCAGGAAAGAAAACATCCAAAATCTTGTTCTAAAGCTTGCACGGGGGTCTGCAAAGAGTTTGGCAAGAATGAAAGGTAGTTGTCCAAAACTCGTTCTTTTCCAATAGAATAACCATGGAAAAGGCAGGAGAGTGGTAAAGTACTGTTTTCTCTAAGTCTGAAGGCTGCCCACACTGTGCCTGTGTGCTGCAGCTTGCATCTTCGCCTTTGGGAAGCTGCCGCTCGCCGATTCTCCCGGAGGCGAAGAAGCGGCTTCTTCGCACACAGAGCATTGTGGCGAGCGCAGGGAGCTCCTGAGAGCGGTTTGTGCCGAAAGAAGCCCGGGACCGGCACTTAGCTTCGGAGAGCTGCCTATCTGCGTCTTCTGCGTGTCTTGCCGCTCTACACTCAGCAAAAAGCTTTTCCACCATATCTTGCAAGGAGAAACTCTGCCAGGAAAGAAAACATCCAAAATCTTCTTCTAAAGCTTGCACGGGGGTCTGCAAAGAGTTTGGCAAGAATGAAAGGTAGTTGTCCAAAACTCGTTCTTTTCCAATAGAATAACCATGGAAAAGGCAGGAGAGTGGTAAAGTACTGTTTTCTCTAAGTCTGAAGGCTGCCCACACTGTGCCTGCGTGCTGCAGCTTGCATCTTCGCCTTTGGGAAGCTGCCGCTCGCCGATTCTCCCGGAGGCGAAGAAGCGGCTTCTTCGCACACAGAGCATTGTGGCGAGCGCAGGGAGCTCCTGAGAGCGGTTTGTGCCGAAAGAAGCCCGGGACCGGCACTTAGCTTCGGAGAGCTGCGTATCTGCGTCTTCTGCGTGTCTTGCCGCTCTACACTCAGCAAAAAGCTTTTCCACCATATCTTGCAAGGAGAAACTCTGCCAGGAAAGAAAACATCCAAAATCTTCTTCTAAAGCTTGCACGGGGGTCTGCAAAGAGTTTGGCAAGAATGAAAGGTAGTTGTCCAAAACTCGTTCTTTTCCAATAGAATAACCATGGAAAAGGCAGGAGAGTGGTAAAGTACTGTTTTCTCTAAGTCTGAAGGCTGCCCACACTGTGCCTGTGTGCTGCAGCTTGCATCTTCGCCTTTGGGAAGCTGCCGCTCGCCGATTCTCCCGGAGGCGAAGAAGCGGCTTCTTCGCACACAGAGCATTGTGGCGAGCGCAGGGAGCTCCTGAGAGCGGTTTGTGCCGAAAGAAGCCCGGCACCGGCACTTAGCTTCGGAGAGCTGCGTATCTGCGTCTTCTGCGTGTCTTGCCGCTCTACACTCAGCAAAAAGCTTTTCCACCATATCTTGCAAGGAGAAACTCTGCCAGGAAAGAAAACATCCAAAATCTTGTTCTAAAGCTTGCACGGGGGTCTGCAAAGAGTTTGGCAAGAATGAAAGGTAGTTGTCCAAAACTCGTTCTTTTCCAATAGAATAACCATGGAAAAGGCAGGAGAGTGGTAAAGTACTGTTTTCTCGAAGTCTGAAGGCTGCCCACACTGTGCCTGCGTGCTGCAGCTTGCATCTTCGCCTTTGGGAAGCTGCCGCTCGCCGATTCTCCCGGAGGCGAAGAAGCGGCTTCTTCGCACACAGAGCATTGTGGCGAGCGCAGGGAGCTCCTGAGAGCGGTTTGTGCCGAAAGAAGCCCGGGACCGGCACTTAGCTTCGGAGAGCTGCGTATCTGCGTCTTCTGCGTGTCTTGCCGCTCTACACTCAGCAAAAAGCTTTTCCACCATATCTTGCAAGGAGAAACTCTGCCAGGAAAGAAAACATCCAAAATCTTCTTCTAAAGCTTGCACGGGGGTCTGCAAAGAGTTTGGCAAGAATGAAAGGTAGTTGTCCAAAACTCGTTCTTTTCCAATAGAATAACCATGGAAAAGGCAGGAGAGTGGTAAAGTACTGTTTTCTCTAAGTCTGAAGGCTGCCCACACTGTGCCTGCGTGCTGCAGCTTGCATCTTCGCCTTTGGGAAGCTGCCGCTCGCCGATTCTCCCGGAGGCGAAGAAGCGGCTTCTTCGCACACAGAGCATTGTGGCGAGCGCAGGGAGCTCCTGAGAGCGGTTTGTGCCGAAAGAAGCCCGGGACCGGCACTTAGCTTCGGAGAGCTGCGTATCTGCGTCTTCTGCGTGTCTTGCCGCTCTACACTCAGCAAAAAGCTTTTCCACCATATCTTGCAAGGAGAAACTCTGCCAGGAAAGAAAACATCCAAAATCTTGTTCTAAAGCTTGCACGGGGGTCTGCAAAGAGTTTGGCAAGAATGAAAGGTAGTTGTCCAAAACTCGTTCTTTTCCAATAGAATAACCATGGAAAAGGCAGGAGAGTGGTAAAGTACTGTTTTCTCTAAGTCTGAAGGCTGCCCACACTGTGCCTGTGTGGTGCAGCTTGCATCTTCGCCTTTGGGAAGCTGCCGCTCGCCGATTCTCCCGGAGGCGAAGAAGCGGCTTCTTCGCACACAGAGCATTGTGGCGAGCGCAGGGAGCTCCTGAGAGCGGTTTGTGCCGAAAGAAGCCCGGGACCGGCACTTAGCTTCGGAGAGCTGCGTATCTGCGTCTTCTGCGTGTCTTGCCGCTCTACACTCAGCAAAAAGCTTTTCCACCATATCTTGCAAGGAGAAACTCTGCCAGGAAAGAAAACATCCAAAATCTTGTTCTAAAGCTTGCACGGGGGTCTGCAAAGAGTTTGGCAAGAATGAAAGGTAGTTGTCCAAAACTCGTTCTTTTCCAATAGAATAACCATGGAAAAGGCAGGAGAGTGGTAAAGTACTGTTTTCTCTAAGTCTGAAGGCTGCCCACACTGTGCCTGTGTGCTGCAGCTTGCATCTTCGCCTTTGGGAAGCTGCCGCTCGCCGATTCTCCCGGAGGCGAAGAAGCGGCTTCTTCGCACACAGAGCATTGTGGCGAGCGCAGGGAGCTCCTGAGAGCGGTTTGTGCCGAAAGAAGCCCGGGACCGGCACTTAGCTTCGGAGAGCTGCGTATCTGCGTCTTCTGCGTGTCTTGCCGCTCTACACTCAGCAAAAAGCTTTTCCACCATATCTTGCAAGGAGAAACTCTGCCAGGAAAGAAAACATCCAAAATCTTGTTCTAAAGCTTGCACGGGGGTCTGCAAAGAGTTTGGCAAGAATGAAAGGTAGTTGTCCAAAACTCCTTCTTTTCCAATAGAATAACCATGGAAAAGGCAGGAGAATGGTAAAGTACTGTTTTCTCTAAGTCTGAAGGCTGCCCACACTGTGCCTGCGTGCTGCAGCTTGCATCTTCGCCTTTGGGAAGCTGCCGCTCGCCGATTCTCCAGGAGGCGAAGAAGCTGCTTCTTCGCACACAGAGCATTGTGGCGAGCGCAGGGAGCTCCTGAGAGCGGTTTGTGCCGAAAGAAGCCCGGGACCGGCACTTAGCTTCGGAGAGCTGCGTATCTGCGTCTTCTGCGTGTCTTGCCGCTCTACACTCAGCAAAAAGCTTTTCCACCACATCTTGCAAGGAGAAACTCTGCCAGGAAAGAAAACATCCAAAATCTTCTTCTAAAGCTTGCACGGGGGTCTGCAAAGAGTTTGGCAAGAATGAAAGGTAGTTGTCCAAAACTCGTTCTTTTCCAATAGAATAACCATGGAAAAGGCAGGAGAGTGGTAAAGTACTGTTTTCTCTAAGTTTGAAGGCTGCCCACACTGTGCCTGCGTGCTGCAGCTTGCATCTTCGCCTTTGGGAAGCTGCCGCTCGCCGATTCTCCCGGAGGCGAAGAAGCGGCTTCTTCGCACACAGAGCATTGTGGCGAGCGCAGGGAGCTCCTGAGAGCGGTTTGTGCCGAAAGAAGCCCGGGACCGGCACTTAGCTTCGGAGAGCTGCGTATCTGCGTCTTCTGCGTGTCTTGCCGCTCTACACTTAGCAAAAAGCTTTTCCACCATATCTTGCAAGGAGAAACTCTGCCAGGAAAGAAAACATCCAAAATCTTCTTCTAAAGCTTGCACGGGGGTCTGCAAAGAGTTTGGCAAGAATGAAAGGTAGTTGTCCAAAACTCGTTCTTTTCCAATAGAATAACCATGGAAAAGGCAGGAGAGTGGTAAAGTACTGTTTTCTCTAAGTCTGAAGGCTGCCCACACTGTGCCTGCGTGGTGCAGCTTGCATCTTCGCCTTTGGGAAGCTGCCGCACGCCGATTCTCCCGGAGGCGAAGAAGCGGCTTCTTCGCACACAGAGCATTGTGGCGAGCGCAGGGAGCTCCTGAGAGCGGTTTGTGCCGAAAGAAGCCCGGGACCGGCACTTAGCTTCGGAGAGCTGCGTATCTGCGTCTTCTGCGTGTCTTGCCGCTCTACACTCAGCAAAAAGCTTTTCCACCATATCTTGCAAGGAGAAACTCTGCCAGGAAAGAAAACATCCAAAATCTTCTTCTAAAGCTTGCACGGGGGTCTGCAAAGAGTTTGGCAAGAATGAAAGGTAGTTGTCCAAAACTCGTTCTTTTCCAATAGAATAACCATGGAAAAGGCAGGAGAGTGGTAAAGTACTGTTTTCTCTAAGTCTGAAGGCTGCCCACACTGTGCCTGTGTGGTGCAGCTTGCATCTTCGCCTTTGGGAAGCTGCCGCTCGCCGATTCTCCAGGAGGCGAAGAAGCTGCTTCTTCGCACACAGAGCATTGTGGCGAGCGCAGGGAGCTCCTGAGAGCGGTTTGTGCCGAAAGAAGCCCGGGACCGGCACTTAGCTTCGGAGAGCTGCCTATCTGCGTCTTCTGCGTGTCTTGCCGCTCTACACTCAGCAAAAAGCTTTTCCACCATATCTTGCAAGGAGAAACTCTGCCAGGAAAGAAAACATCCAAAATCTTGTTCTAAAGCTTGCACGGGGGTCTGCAAAGAGTTTGGCAAGAATGAAAGGTAGTTGTCCAAAACTCGTTCTTTTCCAATAGAATAACCATGGAAAAGGCAGGAGAGTGGTAAAGTACTGTTTTCTCTAAGTCTGAAGGCTGCCCACACTGTGCCTGCGTGCTGCAGCTTGCATCTTCGCCTTTGGGAAGCTGCCGCTCGCCGATTCTCCCGGAGGCGAAGAAGCGGCTTCTTCGCACACAGAGCATTGTGGCGAGCGCAGGGAGCTCCTGAGAGCGGTTTGTGCCGAAAGAAGCCCGGGACCGGCACTTAGCTTCGGAGAGCTGCGTATCTGCGTCTTCTGCGTGTCTTGCCGCTCTACACTCAGCAAAAAGCTTTTCCACCATATCTTGCAAGGAGAAACTCTGCCAGGAAAGAAAACATCCAAAATCTTCTTCTAAAGCTTGCACGGGGGTCTGCAAAGAGTTTGGCAAGAATGAAAGGTAGTTGTCCAAAACTCGTTCTTTTCCAATAGAATAACCATGGAAAAGGCAGGAGAGTGGTAAAGTACTGTTTTCTCTAAGTCTGAAGGCTGCCCACACTGTGCCTGCGTGCTGCAGCTTGCATCTTCGCCTTTGGGAAGCTGCCGCTCGCCGATTCTCCCGGAGGCGAAGAAGCGGCTTCTTCGCACACAGAGCATTGTGGCGAGCGCAGGGAGCTCCTGAGAGCGGTTTGTGCCGAAAGAAGCCCGGGACCGGCACTTAGCTTCGGAGAGCTGCGTATCTGCGTCTTCTGCGTGTCTTGCCGCTCTACACTCAGCAAAAAGCTTTTCCACCATATCTTGCAAGGAGAAACTCTGCCAGGAAAGAAAACATCCAAAATCTTCTTCTAAAGCTTGCACGGGGGTCTGCAAAGAGTTTGGCAAGAATGAAAGGTAGTTGTCCAAAACTCGTTCTTTTCCAATAGAATAACCATGGAAAAGGCAGGAGAGTGGTAAAGTACTGTTTTCTCTAAGTCTGAAGGCTGCCCACACTGTGCCTGTGTGCTGCAGCTTGCATCTTCGCCTTTGGGAAGCTGCCGCTCGCCGATTCTCCCGGAGGCGAAGAAGCGGCTTCTTCACACACAGAGCATTGTGGCGAGCGCAGGGAGCTCCTGAGAGCGGTTTGTGCCGAAAGAAGCCCGGCACCGGCACTTAGCTTCGGAGAGCTGCGTATCTGCGTCTTCTGCGTGTCTTGCCGCTCTACACTCAGCAAAAAGCTTTTCCACCATATCTTGCAAGGAGAAACTCTGCCAGGAAAGAAAACATCCAAAATCTTGTTCTAAAGCTTGCACGGGGGTCTGCAAAGAGTTTGGCAAGAATGAAAGGTAGTTGTCCAAAACTCGTTCTTTTCCAATAGAATAACCATGGAAAAGGCAGGAGAGTGGTAAAGTACTGTTTTCTCGAAGTCTGAAGGCTGCCCACACTGTGCCTGCGTGCTGCAGCTTGCATCTTCGCCTTTGGGAAGCTGCCGCTCGCCGATTCTCCCGGAGGCGAAGAAGCGGCTTCTTCGCACACAGAGCATTGTGGCGAGCGCAGGGAGCTCCTGAGAGCGGTTTGTGCCGAAAGAAGCCCGGGACCGGCACTTAGCTTCGGAGAGCTGCGTATCTGCGTCTTCTGCGTGTCTTGCCGCTCTACACTCAGCAAAAAGCTTTTCCACCATATCTTGCAAGGAGAAACTCTGCCAGGAAAGAAAACATCCAAAATCTTGTTCTAAAGATTGCACGGGGGTCTGCAAAGAGTTTGGCAAGAATGAAAGGTAGTTGTCCAAAACTCGTTCTTTTCCAATAGAATAACCATGGAAAAGGCAGGAGAGTGGTAAAGTACTGTTTTCTCTAAGTCTGAAGGCTGCCCACACTGTGCCTGCGTGCTGCAGCTTGCATCTTCGCCTTTGGGAAGCTGCCGCTCGCCGATTCTCCCGGAGGCGAAGAAGCGGCTTCTTCGCACACAGAGCATTGTGGCGAGCGCAGGGAGCTGCTGAGAGCGGTTTGTGCCGAAAGAAGCCCGGGACCGGCACTTAGCTTCGGAGAGCTGCGTATCTGCGTCTTCTGCGTGTCTTGCCGCTCTACACTCAGCAAAAAGCTTTTCCACCATATCTTGCAAGGAGAAACTCTGCCAGGAAAGAAAACATCCAAAATCTTGTTCTAAAGCTTGCACGGGGGTCTGCAAAGAGTTTGGCAAGAATGAAAGGTAGTTGTCCAAAACTCGTTCTTTTCCAATAGAATAACCATGGAAAAGGCAGGAGAGTGGTAAAGTACTGTTTTCTCTAAGTCTGAAGGCTGCCCACACTGTGCCTGTGTGGTGCAGCTTGCATCTTCGCCTTTGGGAAGCTGCCGCTCGCCGATTCTCCCGGAGGCGAAGAAGCGGCTTCTTCGCACACAGAGCATTGTGGCGAGCGCAGGGAGCTCCTGAGAGCGGTTTGTGCCGAAAGAAGCCCGGGACCGGCACTTAGCTTCGGAGAGCTGCGTATCTGCGTCTTCTGCGTGTCTTGCCGCTCTACACTCAGCAAAAAGCTTTTCCACCATATCTTGCAAGGAGAAACTCTGCCAGGAAAGAAAACATCCAAAATCTTGTTCTAAAGCTTGCACGGGGGTCTGCAAAGAGTTTGGCAAGAATGAAAGGTAGTTGTCCAAAACTCGTTCTTTTCCAATAGAATAACCATGGAAAAGGCAGGAGAGTGGTAAAGTACTGTTTTCTCTAAGTCTGAAGGCTGCCCACACTGTGCCTGCGTGCTGCAGCTTGCATCTTCGCCTTTGGGAAGCTGCCGCTCGCCGATTCTCCCGGAGGCGAAGAAGCGGCTTCTTCGCACACAGAGCATTGTGGCGAGCGCAGGGAGCTCCTGAGAGCGGTTTGTGCCGAAAGAAGCCCGGGACCGGCACTTAGCTTCGGAGAGCTGCGTATCTGCGTCTTCTGCGTGTCTTGCCGCTCTACACTCAGCAAAAAGCTTTTCCACCATATCTTGCAAGGAGAAACTCTGCCAGGAAAGAAAACATCCAAAATCTTGTTCTAAAGCTTGCACGGGGGTCTGCAAAGAGTTTGGCAAGAATGAAAGGTAGTTGTCCAAAACTCCTTCTTTTCCAATAGAATAACCATGGAAAAGGCAGGAGAATGGTAAAGTACTGTTTTCTCTAAGTCTGAAGGCTGCCCACACTGTGCCTGTGTGCTGCAGCTTGCATCTTCGCCTTTGGGAAGCTGCCGCTCGCCGATTCTCCAGGAGGCGAAGAAGCTGCTTCTTCGCACACAGAGCATTGTGGCGAGCGCAGGGAGCTCCTGAGAGCGGTTTGTGCCGAAAGAAGCCCGGGACCGGCACTTAGCTTCGGAGAGCTGCGTATCTGCGTCTTCTGCGTGTCTTGCCGCTCTACACTCAGCAAAAAGCTTTTCCACCACATCTTGCAAGGAGAAACTCTGCCAGGAAAGAAAACATCCAAAATCTTCTTCTAAAGCTTGCACGGGGGTCTGCAAAGAGTTTGGCAAGAATGAAAGGTAGTTGTCCAAAACTCGTTCTTTTCCAATAGAATAACCATGGAAAAGGCAGGAGAGTGGTAAAGTACTGTTTTCTCTAAGTTTGAAGGCTGCCCACACTGTGCCTGCGTGCTGCAGCTTGCATCTTCGCCTTTGGGAAGCTGCCGCTCGCCGATTCTCCCGGAGGCGAAGAAGCGGCTTCTTCGCACACAGAGCATTGTGGCGAGCGCAGGGAGCTCCTGAGAGCGGTTTGTGCCGAAAGAAGCCCGGGACCGGCACTTAGCTTCGGAGAGCTGCGTATCTGCGTCTTCTGCGTGTCTTGCCGCTCTACACTCAGCAAAAAGCTTTTCCACCATATCTTGCAAGGAGAAACTCTGCCAGGAAAGAAAACATCCAAAATCTTGTTCTAAAGCTTGCACGGGGGTCTGCAAAGAGTTTGGCAAGAATGAAAGGTAGTTGTCCAAAACTCGTTCTTTTCCAATAGAATAACCATGGAAAAGGCAGGAGAGTGGTAAAGTACTGTTTTCTCTAAGTCTGAAGGCTGCCCACACTGTGCCTGCGTGCTGCAGCTTGCATCTTCGCCTTTGGGAAGCTGCCGCTCGCCGATTCTCCCGGAGGCGAAGAAGCGGCTTCTTCGCACACAGAGCATTGTGGCGAGCGCAGGGAGCTCCTGAGAGCGGTTTGTGCCGAAAGAAGCCCGGCACCGGCACTTAGCTTCGGAGAGCTGCGTATCTGCGTCTTCTGCGTGTCTTGCCGCTCTACACTCAGCAAAAAGCTTTTCCACCATATCTTGCAAGGAGAAACTCTGCCA
Organism: Molothrus aeneus; assembly: GCF_037042795.1. NCBI lineage: Eukaryota > Metazoa > Chordata > Aves > Passeriformes > Icteridae > Molothrus > Molothrus aeneus. The sequence goes on from NW_027099006.1 coordinate 74,915, forward strand.
GGAAAGAAAACATCCAAAATCTTGTTCTAAAGCTTGCACGGGGGTCTGCAAAGAGTTTGGCAAGAATGAAAGGTAGTTGTCCAAAACTCGTTCTTTTCCAATAGAATAACCATGGAAAAGGCAGGAGAGTGGTAAAGTACTGTTTTCTCGAAGTCTGAAGGCTGCCCACACTGTGCCTGCGTGCTGCAGCTTGCATCTTCGCCTTTGGGAAGCTGCCGCTCGCCGATTCTCCCGGAGGCGAAGAAGCGGCTTCTTCGCACACAGAGCATTGTGGCGAGCGCAGGGAGCTCCTGAGAGCGGTTTGTGCCGAAAGAAGCCCGGGACCGGCACTTAGCTTCGGAGAGCTGCGTATCTGCGTCTTCTGCGTGTCTTGCCGCTCTACACTCAGCAAAAAGCTTTTCCACCATATCTTGCAAGGAGAAACTCTGCCAGGAAAGAAAACATCCAAAATCTTGTTCTAAAGCTTGCACGGGGGTCTGCAAAGAGTTTGGCAAGAATGAAAGGTAGTTGTCCAAAACTCGTTCTTTTCCAATAGAATAACCATGGAAAAGGCAGGAGAGTGGTAAAGTACTGTTTTCTCTAAGTCTGAAGGCTGCCCACACTGTGCCTGCGTGCTGCAGCTTGCATCTTCGCCTTTGGGAAGCTGCCGCTCGCCGATTCTCCCGGAGGCGAAGAAGCGGCTTCTTCGCACACAGAGCATTGTGGCGAGCGCAGGGAGCTCCTGAGAGCGGTTTGTGCCGAAAGAAGCCCGGCACCGGCACTTAGCTTCGGAGAGCTGCGTATCTGCGTCTTCTGCGTGTCTTGCCGCTCTACACTCAGCAAAAAGCTTTTCCACCATATCTTGCAAGGAGAAACTCTGCCAGGAAAGAAAACATCCAAAATCTTCTTCTAAAGCTTGCACGGGGGTCTGCAAAGAGTTTGGCAAGAATGAAAGGTAGTTGTCCAAAACTCGTTCTTTTCCAATAGAATAACCATGGAAAAGGCAGGAGAGTGGTAAAGTACTGTTTTCTCTAAGTCTGAAGGCTGCCCACACTGTGCCTGCGTGCTGCAGCTTGCATCTTCGCCTTTGGGAAGCTGCCGCTCGCCGATTCTCCCGGAGGCGAAGAAGCGGCTTCTTCACACACAGAGCATTGTGGCGAGCGCAGGGAGCTCCTGAGAGCGGTTTGTGCCGAAAGAAGCCCGGGACCGGCACTTAGCTTCGGAGAGCTGCGTATCTGCGTCTTCTGCGTGTCTTGCCGCTCTACACTCAGCAAAAAGCTTTTCCACCATATCTTGCAAGGAGAAACTCTGCCAGGAAAGAAAACATCCAAAATCTTGTTCTAAAGCTTGCACGGGGGTCTGCAAAGAGTTTGGCAAGAATGAAAGGTAGTTGTCCAAAACTCGTTCTTTTCCAATAGAATAACCATGGAAAAGGCAGGAGAGTGGTAAAGTACTGTTTTCTCTAAGTCTGAAGGCTGCCCACACTGTGCCTGCGTGCTGCAGCTTGCATCTTCGCCTTTGGGAAGCTGCCGCTCGCCGATTCTCCCGGAGGCGAAGAAGCGGCTTCTTCGCACACAGAGCATTGTGGCGAGCGCAGGGAGCTCCTGAGAGCGGTTTGTGCCGAAAGAAGCCCGGCACCGGCACTTAGCTTCGGAGAGCTGCGTATCTGCGTCTTCTGCGTGTCTTGCCGCTCTACACTCAGCAAAAAGCTTTTCCACCATATCTTGCAAGGAGAAACTCTGCCAGGAAAGAAAACATCCAAAATCTTGTTCTAAAGATTGCACGGGGGTCTGCAAAGAGTTTGGCAAGAATGAAAGGTAGTTGTCCAAAACTCGTTCTTTTCCAATAGAATAACCATGGAAAAGGCAGGAGAGTGGTAAAGTACTGTTTTCTCGAAGTCTGAAGGCTGCCCACACTGTGCCTGTGTGCTGCAGCTTGCATCTTCGCCTTTGGGAAGCTGCCGCTCGCCGATTCTCCCGGAGGCGAAGAAGCGGCTTCTTCGCACACAGAGCATTGTGGCGAGCGCAGGGAGCTCCTGAGAGCGGTTTGTGCCGAAAGAAGCCCGGGACCGGCACTTAGCTTCGGAGAGCTGCGTATCTGCGTCTTCTGCGTGTCTTGCCGCTCTACACTCAGCAAAAAGCTTTTCCACCATATCTTGCAAGGAGAAACTCTGCCAGGAAAGAAAACATCCAAAATCTTGTTCTAAAGCTTGCACGGGGGTCTGCAAAGAGTTTGGCAAGAATGAAAGGTAGTTGTCCAAAACTCCTTCTTTTCCAATAGAATAACCATGGAAAAGGCAGGAGAGTGGTAAAGTACTGTTTTCTCTAAGTCTGAATGCTGCCCACACTGTGCCTGTGTGCTGCAGCTTGCATCTTCGCCTTTGGGAAGCTGCCGCTCGCCGATTCTCCCGGAGGCGAAGAAGCGGCTTCTTCGCACACAGAGCATTGTGGCGAGCGCAGGGAGCTCCTGAGAGCGGTTTGTGCCGAAAGAAGCCCGGGACCGGCACTTAGCTTCGGAGAGCTGCGTATCTGCGTCTTCTGCGTGTCTTGCCGCTCTACACTCAGCCAAAAGCTTTTCCACCATATCTTGCAAGGAGAAACTCTGCCAGGAAAGAAAACATCCAAAATCTTGTTCTAAAGCTTGCACGGGGGTCTGCAAAGAGTTTGGCAAGAATGAAAGGTAGTTGTCCAAAACTCGTTCTTTTCCAATAGAATAACCATGGAAAAGGCAGGAGAGTGGTAAAGTACTGTTTTCTCGAAGTCTGAAGGCTGCCCACACTGTGCCTGTGTGCTGCAGCTTGCATCTTCGCCTTTGGGAAGCTGCCGCTCGCCGATTCTCCCGGAGGCGAAGAAGCGGCTTCTTCGCACACAGAGCATTGTGGCGAGCGCAGGGAGCTCCTGAGAGCGGTTTGTGCCGAAAGAAGCCCGGGACCGGCACTTAGCTTCGGAGAGCTGCGTATCTGCGTCTTCTGCGTGTCTTGCCGCTCTACACTCAGCAAAAAGCTTTTCCACCATATCTTGCAAGGAGAAACTCTGCCAGGAAAGAAAACATCCAAAATCTTGTTCTAAAGCTTGCACGGGGGTCTGCAAAGAGTTTGGCAAGAATGAAAGGTAGTTGTCCAAAACTCCTTCTTTTCCAATAGAATAACCATGGAAAAGGCAGGAGAGTGGTAAAGTACTGTTTTCTCTAAGTCTGAAGGCTGCCCACACTGTGCCTGTGTGCTGCAGCTTGCATCTTCGCCTTTGGGAAGCTGCCGCTCGCCGATTCTCCCGGAGGCGAAGAAGCGGCTTCTTCGCACACAGAGCATTGTGGCGAGCGCAGGGAGCTCCTGAGAGCGGTTTGTGCCGAAAGAAGCCCGGGACCGGCACTTAGCTTCGGAGAGCTGCGTATCTGCGTCTTCTGCGTGTCTTGCCGCTCTACACTCAGCAAAAAGCTTTTCCACCATATCTTGCAAGGAGAAACTCTGCCAGGAAAGAAAACATCCAAAATCTTGTTCTAAAGCTTGCAAGGGGGTCTGCAAAGCGTTTGGCAAGAATGAAAGGTAGTTGTCCAAAACTCGTTCTTTTCCAATAGAATAACCATGGAAAAGGCAGGAGAGTGGTAAAGTACTGTTTTCTCTAAGTCTGAAGGCTGCCCACACTGTGCCTGTGTGCTGCAGCTTGCATCTTCGCCTTTGGGAAGCTGCTGCTCGCCGATTCTCCCGGAGGCGAAGAAGCGGCTTCTTCGCACACAGAGCATTGTGGCGAGCGCAGGGAGCTGCTGAGAGCGGTTTGTGCCGAAAGAAGCCCGGGACCGGCACTTAGCTTCGGAGAGCTGCGTATCTGCGTCTTCTGCGTGTCTTGCCGCTCTACACTCAGCAAAAAGCTTTTCCACCATATCTTGCAAGGAGAAACTCTGCCAGGAAAGAAAACATCCAAAATCTTGTTCTAAAGCTTGCACGGGGGTCTGCAAAGAGTTTGGCAAGAATGAAAGGTAGTTGTCCAAAACTCGTTCTTTTCCAATAGAATAACCATGGAAAAGGCAGGAGAGTGGTAAAGTACTGTTTTCTCTAAGTCTGAAGGCTGCCCACACTGTGCCTGTGTGCTGCAGCTTGCATCTTCGCCTTTGGGAAGCTGCCGCTCGCCGATTCTCCCGGAGGCGAAGAAGCGGCTTCTTCGCACACAGAGCATTGTGGCGAGCGCAGGGAGCTCCTGAGAGCGGTTTGTGCCGAAAGAAGCCCGGGACCGGCACTTAGCTTCGGAGAGCTGCGTATCTGCGTCTTCTGCGTGTCTTGCCGCTCTACACTCAGCAAAAAGCTTTTCCACCATATCTTGCAAGGAGAAACTCTGCCAGGAAAGAAAACATCCAAAATCTTGTTCTAAAGCTTGCAAGGGGGTCTGCAAAGCGTTTGGCAAGAATGAAAGGTAGTTGTCCAAAACTCGTTCTTTTCCAATAGAATAACCATGGAAAAGGCAGGAGAGTGGTAAAGTACTGTTTTCTCTAAGTCTGAAGGCTGCCCACACTGTGCCTGTGTGCTGCAGCTTGCATCTTCGCCTTTGGGAAGCTGCTGCTCGCCGATTCTCCCGGAGGCGAAGAAGCGGCTTCTTCGCACACAGAGCATTGTGGCGAGCGCAGGGAGCTGCTGAGAGCGGTTTGTGCCGAAAGAAGCCCGGGACCGGCACTTAGCTTCGGAGAGCTGCGTATCTGCGTCTTCTGCGTGTCTTGCCGCTCTACACTCAGCAAAAAGCTTTTCCACCATATCTTGCAAGGAGAAACTCTGCCAGGAAAGAAAACATCCAAAATCTTCTTCTAAAGCTTGCACGGGGGTCTGCAAAGAGTTTGGCAAGAATGAAAGGTAGTTGTCCAAAACTCGTTCTTTTCCAATAGAATAACCATGGAAAAGGCAGGAGAGTGGTAAAGTACTGTTTTCTCTAAGTCTGAAGGCTGCCCACACTGTGCCTGCGTGCTGCAGCTTGCATCTTCGCCTTTGGGAAGCTGCCGCTCGCCGATTCTCCCGGAGGCGAAGAAGCGGCTTCTTCGCACACAGAGCATTGTGGCGAGCGCAGGGAGCTCCTGAGAGCGGTTTGTGCCGAAAGAAGCCCGGCACCGGCACTTAGCTTCGGAGAGCTGCGTATCTGCGTCTTCTGCGTGTCTTGCCGCTCTACACTCAGCAAAAAGCTTTTCCACCATATCTTGCAAGGAGAAACTCTGCCAGGAAAGAAAACATCCAAAATCTTCTTCTAAAGCTTGCACGGGGGTCTGCAAAGAGTTTGGCAAGAATGAAAGGTAGTTGTCCAAAACTCGTTCTTTTCCAATAGAATAACCATGGAAAAGGCAGGAGAGTGGTAAAGTACTGTTTTCTCTAAGTCTGAAGGCTGCCCACACTGTGCCTGCGTGCTGCAGCTTGCATCTTCGCCTTTGGGAAGCTGCCGCTCGCCGATTCTCCCGGAGGCGAAGAAGCGGCTTCTTCACACACAGAGCATTGTGGCGAGCGCAGGGAGCTCCTGAGAGCGGTTTGTGCCGAAAGAAGCCCGGGACCGGCACTTAGCTTCGGAGAGCTGCGTATCTGCGTCTTCTGCGTGTCTTGCCGCTCTACACTCAGCAAAAAGCTTTTCCACCATATCTTGCAAGGAGAAACTCTGCCAGGAAAGAAAACATCCAAAATCTTGTTCTAAAGCTTGCACGGGGGTCTGCAAAGAGTTTGGCAAGAATGAAAGGTAGTTGTCCAAAACTCGTTCTTTTCCAATAGAATAACCATGGAAAAGGCAGGAGAGTGGTAAAGTACTGTTTTCTCTAAGTCTGAAGGCTGCCCACACTGTGCCTGCGTGCTGCAGCTTGCATCTTCGCCTTTGGGAAGCTGCCGCTCGCCGATTCTCCCGGAGGCGAAGAAGCGGCTTCTTCGCACACAGAGCATTGTGGCGAGCGCAGGGAGCTCCTGAGAGCGGTTTGTGCCGAAAGAAGCCCGGCACCGGCACTTAGCTTCGGAGAGCTGCGTATCTGCGTCTTCTGCGTGTCTTGCCGCTCTACACTCAGCAAAAAGCTTTTCCACCATATCTTGCAAGGAGAAACTCTGCCAGGAAAGAAAACATCCAAAATCTTGTTCTAAAGATTGCACGGGGGTCTGCAAAGAGTTTGGCAAGAATGAAAGGTAGTTGTCCAAAACTCGTTCTTTTCCAATAGAATAACCATGGAAAAGGCAGGAGAGTGGTAAAGTACTGTTTTCTCGAAGTCTGAAGGCTGCCCACACTGTGCCTGTGTGCTGCAGCTTGCATCTTCGCCTTTGGGAAGCTGCCGCTCGCCGATTCTCCCGGAGGCGAAGAAGCGGCTTCTTCGCACACAGAGCATTGTGGCGAGCGCAGGGAGCTCCTGAGAGCGGTTTGTGCCGAAAGAAGCCCGGGACCGGCACTTAGCTTCGGAGAGCTGCGTATCTGCGTCTTCTGCGTGTCTTGCCGCTCTACACTCAGCAAAAAGCTTTTCCACCATATCTTGCAAGGAGAAACTCTGCCAGGAAAGAAAACATCCAAAATCTTGTTCTAAAGCTTGCACGGGGGTCTGCAAAGAGTTTGGCAAGAATGAAAGGTAGTTGTCCAAAACTCGTTCTTTTCCAATAGAATAACCATGGAAAAGGCAGGAGAGTGGTAAAGTACTGTTTTCTCTAAGTCTGAATGCTGCCCACACTGTGCCTGTGTGCTGCAGCTTGCATCTTCGCCTTTGGGAAGCTGCCGCTCGCCGATTCTCCCGGAGGCGAAGAAGCGGCTTCTTCGCACACAGAGCATTGTGGCGAGCGCAGGGAGCTCCTGAGAGCGGTTTGTGCCGAAAGAAGCCCGGGACCGGCACTTAGCTTCGGAGAGCTGCGTATCTGCGTCTTCTGCGTGTCTTGCCGCTCTACACTCAGCCAAAAGCTTTTCCACCATATCTTGCAAGGAGAAACTCTGCCAGGAAAGAAAACATCCAAAATCTTGTTCTAAAGCTTGCACGGGGGTCTGCAAAGAGTTTGGCAAGAATGAAAGGTAGTTGTCCAAAACTCGTTCTTTTCCAATAGAATAACCATGGAAAAGGCAGGAGAGTGGTAAAGTACTGTTTTCTCGAAGTCTGAAGGCTGCCCACACTGTGCCTGTGTGCTGCAGCTTGCATCTTCGCCTTTGGGAAGCTGCCGCTCGCCGATTCTCCCGGAGGCGAAGAAGCGGCTTCTTCGCACACAGAGCATTGTGGCGAGCGCAGGGAGCTCCTGAGAGCGGTTTGTGCCGAAAGAAGCCCGGGACCGGCACTTAGCTTCGGAGAGCTGCGTATCTGTGTCTTCTGCGTGTCTTGCCGCTCTACACTCAGCAAAAAGCTTTTCCACCATATCTTGCAAGGAGAAACTCTGCCAGGAAAGAAAACATCCAAAATCTTGTTCTAAAGCTTGCACGGGGGTCTGCAAAGAGTTTGGCAAGAATGAAAGGTAGTTGTCCAAAACTCCTTCTTTTCCAATAGAATAACCATGGAAAAGGCAGGAGAGTGGTAAAGTACTGTTTTCTCTAAGTCTGAAGGCTGCCCACACTGTGCCTGTGTGCTGCAGCTTGCATCTTCGCCTTTGGGAAGCTGCCGCTCGCCGATTCTCCCGGAGGCGAAGAAGCGGCTTCTTCGCACACAGAGCATTGTGGCGAGCGCAGGGAGCTCCTGAGAGCGGTTTGTGCCGAAAGAAGCCCGGGACCGGCACTTAGCTTCGGAGAGCTGCGTATCTGCGTCTTCTGCGTGTCTTGCCGCTCTACACTCAGCAAAAAGCTTTTCCACCATATCTTGCAAGGAGAAACTCTGCCAGGAAAGAAAACATCCAAAATCTTGTTCTAAAGCTTGCAAGGGGGTCTGCAAAGCGTTTGGCAAGAATGAAAGGTAGTTGTCCAAAACTCGTTCTTTTCCAATAGAATAACCATGGAAAAGGCAGGAGAGTGGTAAAGTACTGTTTTCTCTAAGTCTGAAGGCTGCCCACACTGTGCCTGTGTGCTGCAGCTTGCATCTTCGCCTTTGGGAAGCTGCTGCTCGCCGATTCTCCCGGAGGCGAAGAAGCGGCTTCTTCGCACACAGAGCATTGTGGCGAGCGCAGGGAGCTGCTGAGAGCGGTTTGTGCCGAAAGAAGCCCGGGACCGGCACTTAGCTTCGGAGAGCTGCGTATCTGCGTCTTCTGCGTGTCTTGCCGCTCTACACTCAGCAAAAAGCTTTTCCACCATATCTTGCAAGGAGAAACTCTGCCAGGAAAGAAAACATCCAAAATCTTGTTCTAAAGCTTGCACGGGGGTCTGCAAAGAGTTTGGCAAGAATGAAAGGTAGTTGTCCAAAACTCGTTCTTTTCCAATAGAATAACCATGGAAAAGGCAGGAGAGTGGTAAAGTACTGTTTTCTCTAAGTCTGAAGGCTGCCCACACTGTGCCTGTGTGCTGCAGCTTGCATCTTCGCCTTTGGGAAGCTGCCGCTCGCCGATTCTCCCGGAGGCGAAGAAGCGGCTTCTTCGCACACAGAGCATTGTGGCGAGCGCAGGGAGCTCCTGAGAGCGGTTTGTGCCGAAAGAAGCCCGGGACCGGCACTTAGCTTCGGAGAGCTGCGTATCTGCGTCTTCTGCGTGTCTTGCCGCTCTACACTCAGCAAAAAGCTTTTCCACCATATCTTGCAAGGAGAAACTCTGCCAGGAAAGAAAACATCCAAAATCTTGTTCTAAAGCTTGCAAGGGGGTCTGCAAAGCGTTTGGCAAGAATGAAAGGTAGTTGTCCAAAACTCGTTCTTTTCCAATAGAATAACCATGGAAAAGGCAGGAGAGTGGTAAAGTACTGTTTTCTCTAAGTCTGAAGGCTGCCCACACTGTGCCTGTGTGCTGCAGCTTGCATCTTCGCCTTTGGGAAGCTGCTGCTCGCCGATTCTCCCGGAGGCGAAGAAGCGGCTTCTTCGCACACAGAGCATTGTGGCGAGCGCAGGGAGCTGCTGAGAGCGGTTTGTGCCGAAAGAAGCCCGGGACCGGCACTTAGCTTCGGAGAGCTGCGTATCTGCGTCTTCTGCGTGTCTTGCCGCTCTACACTCAGCAAAAAGCTTTTCCACCATATCTTGCAAGGAGAAACTCTGCCAGGAAAGAAAACATCCAAAATCTTGTTCTAAAGCTTGCACGGGGGTCTGCAAAGAGTTTGGCAAGAATGAAAGGTAGTTGTCCAAAACTCGTTCTTTTCCAATAGAATAACCATGGAAAAGGCAGGAGAGTGGTAAAGTACTGTTTTCTCTAAGTCTGAAGGCTGCCCACACTGTGCCTGTGTGCTGCAGCTTGCATCTTCGCCTTTGGGAAGCTGCCGCTCGCCGATTCTCCCGGAGGCGAAGAAGCGGCTTCTTCGCACACAGAGCATTGTGGCGAGCGCAGGGAGCTCCTGAGAGCGGTTTGTGCCGAAAGAAGCCCGGGACCGGCACTTAGCTTCGGAGAGCTGCGTATCTGCGTCTTCTGCGTGTCTTGCCGCTCTACACTCAGCAAAAAGCTTTTCCACCATATCTTGCAAGGAGAAACTCTGCCAGGAAAGAAAACATCCAAAATCTTGTTCTAAAGCTTGCACGGGGGTCTGCAAAGAGTTTGGCAAGAATGAAAGGTAGTTGTCCAAAAACTCGTTCTTTTCCAATAGAATAACCATGGAAAAGGCAGGAGAGTGGTAAAGTACTGTTTTCTCGAAGTCTGAAGGCTGCCCACACTGTGCCTGTGTGGTGCAGCTTGCATCTTCGCCTTTGGGAAGCTGCCGCTCGCCGATTCTCCCGGAGGCGAAGAAGCGGCTTCTTCGCACACAGAGCATTGTGGCGAGCGCAGGGAGCTCCTGAGAGCGGTTTGTGCCGAAAGAAGCCCGGCACCGGCACTTAGCTTCGGAGAGCTGCGTATCTGCGTCTTCTGCGTGTCTTGCCGCTCTACACTCAGCAAAAAGCTTTTCCACCATATCTTGCAAGGAGAAACTCTGCCAGGAAAGAAAACATCCAAAATCTTGTTCTAAAGCTTGCACGGGGGTCTGCAAAGAGTTTGGCAAGAATGAAAGGTAGTTGTCCAAAACTCCTTCTTTTCCAATAGAATAACCATGGAAAAGGCAGGAGAGTGGTAAAGTACTGTTTTCTCTAAGTCTGAAGGCTGCCCACACTGTGCCTGTGTGCTGCAGCTTGCATCTTCGCCTTTGGGAAGCTGCCGCTCGCCGATTCTCCCGGAGGCGAAGAAGCGGCTTCTTCGCACACAGAGCATTGTGGCGAGCGCAGGGAGCTCCTGAGAGCGGTTTGTGCCGAAAGAAGCCCGGGACCGGCACTTAGCTTCGGAGAGCTGCGTATCTGCGTCTTCTGCGTGTCTTGCCGCTCTACACTCAGCAAAAAGCTTTTCCACCATATCTTGCAAGGAGAAACTCTGCCAGGAAAGAAAACATCCAAAATCTTGTTCTAAAGCTTGCACGGGGGTCTGCAAAGCGTTTGGCAAGAATGAAAGGTAGTTGTCCAAAACTCGTTCTTTTCCAATAGAATAACCATGGAAAAGGCAGGAGAGTGGTAAAGTACTGTTTTCTCTAAGTCTGAAGGCTGCCCACACTGTGCCTGCGTGCTGCAGCTTGCATCTTCGCCTTTGGGAAGCTGCCGCTCGCCGATTCTCCCGGAGGCGAAGAAGCGGCTTCTTCGCACACAGAGCATTGTGGCGAGCGCAGGGAGCTCCTGAGAGCGGTTTGTGCCGAAAGAAGCCCGGCACCGGCACTTAGCTTCGGAGAGCTGCGTATCTGCGTCTTCTGCGTGTCTTGCCGCTCTACACTCAGCAAAAAGCTTTTCCACCATATCTTGCAAGGAGAAACTCTGCCAGGAAAGAAAACATCCAAAATCTTGTTCTAAAGCTTGCACGGGGGTCTGCAAAGAGTTTGGCAAGAATGAAAGGTAGTTGTCCAAAACTCGTTCTTTTCCAATAGAATAACCATGGAAAAGGCAGGAGAGTGGTAAAGTACTGTTTTCTCTAAGTCTGAAGGCTGCCCACACTGTGCCTGTGTGCTGCAGCTTGCATCTTCGCCTTTGGGAAGCTGCCGCTCGCCGATTCTCCCGGAGGCGAAGAAGCGGCTTCTTCGCACACAGAGCATTGTGGCGAGCGCAGGGAGCTCCTGAGAGCGGTTTGTGCCGAAAGAAGCCCGGGACCGGCACTTAGCTTCGGAGAGCTGCGTATCTGCGTCTTCTGCGTGTCTTGCCGCTCTACACTCAGCAAAAAGCTTTTCCACCATATCTTGCAAGGAGAAACTCTGCCAGGAAAGAAAACATCCAAAATCTTCTTCTAAAGCTTGCACGGGGGTCTGCAAAGAGTTTGGCAAGAATGAAAGGTAGTTGTCCAAAACTCGTTCTTTTCCAATAGAATAACCATGGAAAAGGCAGGAGAGTGGTAAAGTACTGTTTTCTCGAAGTCTGAAGGCTGCCCACACTGTGCCTGTGTGCTGCAGCTTGCATCTTCGCCTTTGGGAAGCTGCCGCTCGCCGATTCTCCCGGAGGCGAAGAAGCGGCTTCTTCGCACACAGAGCATTGTGGCGAGCGCAGGGAGCTCCTGAGAGCGGTTTGTGCCGAAAGAAGCCCGGGACCGGCACTTAGCTTCGGAGAGCTGCGTATCTGCGTCTTCTGCGTGTCTTGCCGCTCTACACTCAGCAAAAAGCTTTTCCAGCATATCTTGCAAGGAGAAACTCTGCCAGGAAAGAAAACATCCAAAATCTTGTTCTAAAGCTTGCACGGGGGTCTGCAAAGAGTTTGGCAGGAATGAAAGGTAGTTGTCCAAAACTCGTTCTTTTCCAATAGAATAACCATGGAAAAGGCAGGAGAGTGGTAAAGTACTGTTTTCTCGAAGTCTGAAGGCTGCCCACACTGTGCCTGTGTGCTGCAGCTTGCATCTTCGCCTTTGGGAAGCTGCCGCTCGCCGATTCTCCCGGAGGCGAAGAAGCGGCTTCTTCGCACACAGAGCATTGTGGCGAGCGCAGGGAGCTCCTGAGAGCGGTTTGTGCCGAAAGAAGCCCGGGACCGGCACTTAGCTTCGGAGAGCTGCGTATCTGCGTCTTCTGCGTGTCTTGCCGCTCTACACTCAGCAAAAAGCTTTTCCACCATATCTTGCAAGGAGAAACTCTGCCAGGAAAGAAAACATCCAAAATCTTCTTCTAAAGCTTGCACGGGGGTCTGCAAAGAGTTTGGCAAGAATGAAAGGTAGTTGTCCAAAACTCGTTCTTTTCCAATAGAATAACCATGGAAAAGGCAGGAGAGTGGTAAAGTACTGTTTTCTCTAAGTCTGAAGGCTGCCCACACTGTGCCTGTGTGCTGCAGCTTGCATCTTCGCCTTTGGGAAGCTGCCGCTCGCCGATTCTCCCGGAGGCGAAGAAGCGGCTTCTTCGCACACAGAGCATTGTGGCGAGCGCAGGGAGCTCCTGAGAGCGGTTTGTGCCGAAAGAAGCCCGGGACCGGCACTTAGCTTCGGAGAGCTGCGTATCTGCGTCTTCTGCGTGTCTTGCCGCTCTACACTCAGCAAAAAGCTTTTCCACCATATCTTGCAAGGAGAAACTCTGCCAGGAAAGAAAACATCCAAAATCTTGTTCTAAAGCTTGCACGGGGGTCTGCAAAGAGTTTGGCAAGAATGAAAGGTAGTTGTCCAAAACTCGTTCTTTTCCAATAGAATAACCATGGAAAAGGCAGGAGAGTGGTAAAGTACTGTTTTCTCTAAGTCTGAAGGCTGCCCACACTGTGCCTGTGTGCTGCAGCTTGCATCTTCGCCTTTGGGAAGCTGCCGCTCGCCGATTCTCCCGGAGGCGAAGAAGCGGCTTCTTCGCACACAGAGCATTGTGGCGAGCGCAGGGAGCTCCTGAGAGCGGTTTGTGCCGAAAGAAGCCCGGGACCGGCACTTAGCTTCGGAGAGCTGCGTATCTGCGTCTTCTGCGTGTCTTGCCGCTCTACACTCAGCAAAAAGCTTTTCCACCATATCTTGCAAGGAGAAACTCTGCCAGGAAAGAAAACATCCAAAATCTTGTTCTAAAGCTTGCACGGGGGTCTGCAAAGAGTTTGGCAAGAATGAAAGGTAGTTGTCCAAAACTCGTTCTTTTCCAATAGAATAACCATGGAAAAGGCAGGAGAGTGGTAAAGTACTGTTTTCTCTAAGTCTGAAGGCTGCCCACACTGTGCCTGTGTGCTGCAGCTTGCATCTTCGCCTTTGGGAAGCTGCCGCTCGCCGATTCTCCCGGAGGCGAAGAAGCGGCTTCTTCGCACACAGAGCATTGTGGCGAGCGCAGGGAGCTCCTGAGAGCGGTTTGTGCCGAAAGAAGCCCGGGACCGGCACTTAGCTTCGGAGAGCTGCGTATCTGCGTCTTCTGCGTGTCTTGCCGCTCTACACTCAGCCAAAAGCTTTTCCACCATATCTTGCAAGGAGAAACTCTGCCAGGAAAGAAAACATCCAAAATCTTGTTCTAAAGCTTGCAAGGGGGTCTGCAAAGCGTTTGGCAAGAATGAAAGGTAGTTGTCCAAAACTCGTTCTTTTCCAATAGAATAACCATGGAAAAGGCAGGAGAGTGGTAAAGTACTGTTTTCTCTAAGTCTGAAGGCTGCCCACACTGTGCCTGCGTGCTGCAGCTTGCATCTTCGCCTTTGGGAAGCTGCCGCTCGCCGATTCTCCCGGAGGCGAAGAAGCGGCTTCTTCGCACACAGAGCATTGTGGCGAGCGCAGGGAGCTCCTGAGAGCGGTTGTGCCGAAAGAAGCCCGGCACCGGCACTTAGCTTCGGAGAGCTGCGTATCTGCGTCTTCTGCGTGTCTTGCCGCTCTACACTCAGCAAAAAGCTTTTCCACCATATCTTGCAAGGAGAAACTCTGCCAGGAAAGAAAACATCCAAAATCTTCTTCTAAAGCTTGCACGGGGGTCTGCAAAGAGTTTGGCAAGAATGAAAGGTAGTTGTCCAAAACTCGTTCTTTTCCAATAGAATAACCATGGAAAAGGCGAGTGGTAAAGTACTGTTTTCTCTAAGTCTGAAGGCTGCCCACACTGTGCCTGCGTGCTGCAGCTTGCATCTTCGCCTTTGGGAAGCTGCCGCTCGCCGATTCTCCCGGAGGCGAAGAAGCGGCTTCTTCGCACACAGAGCATTGTGGCGAGCGCAGGGAGCTCCTGAGAGCGGTTTGTGCCGAAAGAAGCCCGGGACCGGCACTTAGCTTCGGAGAGCTGCGTATCTGCGTCTTCTGCGTGTCTTGCCGCTCTACACTCAGCAAAAAGCTTTTCCACCATATCTTGCAAGGAGAAACTCTGCCAGGAAAGAAAACATCCAAAATCTTGTTCTAAAGCTTGCACGGGGGTCTGCAAAGAGTTTGGCAAGAATGAAAGGTAGTTGTCCAAAACTCAGTTCTTTTCCAATAGAATAACCATGGAAAAGGCAGGAGAGTGGTAAAGTACTGTTTTCTCTAAGTCTGAAGGCTGCCCACACTGTGCCTGTGTGCTGCAGCTTGCATCTTCGCCTTTGGGAAGCTGCCGCTCGCCGATTCTCCCGGAGGCGAAGAAGCGGCTTCTTCGCACACAGAGCATTGTGGCGAGCGCAGGGAGCTCCTGAGAGCGGTTTGTGCCGAAAGAAGCCCGGGACCGGCACTTAGCTTCGGAGAGCTGCGTATCTGCGTCTTCTGCGTGTCTTGCCGCTCTACACTCAGCAAAAAGCTTTTCCACCATATCTTGCAAGGAGAAACTCTGCCAGGAAAGAAAACATCCAAAATCTTGTTCTAAAGCTTGCACGGGGGTCTGCAAAGAGTTTGCAAGAATGAAAGGTAGTTGTCCAAAACTCATTCTTTTCCAATAGAATAACCATGGAAAAGGCAGGAGAGTGGTAAAGTACTGTTTCTCTAAGTCTGAATGCTGCCCACACTGTGCCTGTGTGCTGCAGCTTGCATCTTCGCCTTTGGGAAGCTGCCGCTCGCCGATTCTCCCGGAGGCGAAGAAGCGGCTTCTTCGCACACAGAGCATTGTGGCGAGCGCAGGGAGCTCCTGAGAGCGGTTTGTGCCGAAAGAAGCCGGGACCGGCACTTAGCTTCGGAGAGCTGCGTATCTGCGTCTTCTGCGTGTCTTGCCGCTCTACACTCAGCAAAAAGCTTTTCCACCATATCTTGCAAGGAGAAACTCTGCCAGGAAAGAAAACATCCAAAATCTTGTTCTAAAGCTTGCCACGGGGGTCTGCAAAGAGTTTGGCAAGAATGAAAGGTAGTTGTCCAAAACTCGTTCTTTTCCAATAGAATAACCATGGAAAAGGCAGGAGAGTGGTAAAGTACTGTTTTCTCTAAGTCTGAAGGCTGCCCACACTGTGCCTGTGTGCTGCAGCTTGCATCTTCGCCTTTGGGAAGCTGCCGCTCGCCGATTCTCCCGCAGGCGAAGAAGCGGCTTCTTCGCACACAGAGCATTGTGGCGAGCGCAGGGAGCTCCTGAGAGCGGTTTGTGCCGAAAGAAGCCCGGGACCGGCACTTAGCTTCGGAGAGCTGCGTATCTGCGTCTTCTGCGTGTCTTGCCGCTCTACACTCAGCAAAAAGCTTTTCCACCATATCTTGCAAGGAGAAACTCTGCCAGGAAAGAAAACATCCAAAATCTTGTTCTAAAGCTTGCACTGGGGGTCTGCAAAGAGTTTGGCAAGAATGAAAGGTAGTTGTCCAAAACTCGTTCTTTTCCAATAGAATAACCATGGAAAAGGCAGGAGAGTGGTAAAGTACTGTTTTCTCTAAGTCTGAATGCTGCCCACACTGTGCCTGTGTGCTGCAGCTTGCATCTTCGCCTTTGGGAAGCTGCCGCTCGCCGATTCTCCCGGAGGCGAAGAAGCGGCTTCTTCGCACACAGAGGCATTGTGGCGAGCGCAGGGAGCTCCTGAGAGCGGTTTGTGCCGAAAGAAGCCCGGGACCGGCACTTAGCTTCGGAGAGCTGCGTATCTGTGTCTTCTGCGTGTCTTGCCGCTCTACACTCAGCAAAAAGCTTTTCCACCATATCTTGCAAGGAGAAACTCTGCCAGGAAAGAAAACATTCAAAATCTTGTTCTAAAGCTTGCACGGGGGTCTGCAAAGAGTTTGGCAAGAATGAAAGGTAGTTGTCCAAAACTCGTTCTTTTCCAATAGAATAACCATTGAAAAGGCAGGAGAGTGGTAAAGTACTGTTTTCTCTAAGTCTGAATGCTGCCCACACTGTGCCTGTGTGCTGCAGCTTGCATCTTCGCCTTTGGGAAGCTGCCTCACGCCGATTCTCCCGGAGGCGAAGAAGCGGCTTCTTCGCACACAGAGCATTGTGGCGAGCGCAGGGAGCTCCTGAGAGCGGTTTGTGCTGAAAGAGGCCCGGGACCGGCACTTAGATTCGGAGAGCTGCGTATCTGCGTCTTCTGCGTTTCTTGCCGCTCTACACTCAGCAAAAAGCTTTTCCACCATATCTTGCAAGGAGAAACTCTGCCAGGAAAGAAAACATCCAAAATCTTGTTCTAAAGCTTGCACGGGGGTCTGCAAAGAGTTTGGCAAGAATGAAAGGTAGTTGTCCAAAACTCGTTCTTTTCCAATAGAATAACCATGGAAAAGGCAGGAGAGTGGTAAAGTACTGTTTTCTCTAAGTCTGAAGGCTGCCCACACTGTGCCTGTGTGCTGCAGCTTGCATCTTCGCCTTTGGGAAGCTGCCGCTCGCCGATTCTCCCGGAGGCGAAGAAGCGGCTTCTTCGCACACAGAGCATTGTGGCGAGCGCAGGGAGCTCCTGAGAGCGGTTTGTGCCGAAAGAAGCCCGGGACCGGCACTTAGCTTTGGAGAGCTGCGTATCTGCGTCTTCGGCGTGTCTTGCCGCTCTACACTCAGCAAAAAGCTTTTCCACCATATCTTGCAAGGAGAAACTCTGCCAGGAAAGAAAACATCCAAATCTTGTTCTAAAGCTTGCACGGAGTCTGCAAAGAGTTTGGCAAGAATGAAAGGTAGTTGTCCAAAACTCGTTCTTTTCCAATAGAATAACCATGGAAAAGGCAGGAGAGTGGTAAAGTACTGTTTTCTCTAAGTCTGAATGCTGAACACACTGTGCCTGTGTGCTGCAGCTTGCATCTTTGCCTTTGGGAAGCTGCCGCTCGCCGTTTCTCCCGGAGGCGAGAAGCGGCTTCTTCGCACACAGAGCATTGTGGCGAGCGCAGGGAGCTCCTGAGAGCGGTTTGTGCCGAAAGAAGCCCGGGACCGGCACTTAGGCTTCGGAGAGCTGCGTATCTGCGTCTTCTGCGTGTCTTGCCGCTCTACACTCAGCAAAAAGCTTTTCCACCATATCTTGCAAGGAGAAACTCTGCCAGGAAAGAAAACATCCAAAATCTTGTTCTAAAGCTTGCACGGGGGTCTGCAAAGAGTTTGGCAAGAATGAAAGGTAGTTGTCCAAAACTCGTTCTTTTCCAATAGAATAACCATGGAAAAGGCAGGAGAGTGGTAAAGTACTGTTTTCTCTAAGTCTGAATGCTGCCCACACTGTGCCTGTGTGCTGCAGCTTGCATCTTCGCCTTTGGGAAGCTGCCGCTCGCCGATTCTCCCGGAGGCGAAGAAGCGGCTTCTTCGCACACAGAGCATTGTGGCGAGCGCAGGGAGCTCCTGAGAGCGGTTTGTGCCAAAAGAAGCCCGGGACCGGCACTTAGCTTCGGAGAGCTGCGTATCTGCGTCTTCTGCGTGTCTTGCCGCTCTACACTCAGCAAAAAGCTTTTCCACCATATCTTGCAAGGAGAAAACTCTGCCAGGAAAGAAAACATCCAAAATCTTGTTCTAAAGCTTGCACGGGGGTCTGCAAAGAGTTTGGCAAGAATGAAAGGTAGTTGTCCAAAACTCGTTCTTTTCCAATAGAATAACCATGGAAAAGGCAGGAGAGTGGTAAAGTACTGTTTTCTCTAAGTCTGAATGCTGCCCACACTGTGCCTGTGTGCTGCAGCTTGCATCTTCGCCTTTGGGAAGCTGCCGCTCGCCGATTCTCCCGGAGGCGAAGAAGCGGCTTCTTCGCACACAGAGCATTGTGGCGAGCGCAGGGAGCTCCTGAGAGCGGTTTGTGCCGAAAGAAGCCCGGGACCGGCACTTAGCTTCGGAGAGCTGCGTATCTGCGTCTTCTGCGTGTCTTGCCGCTCTACACTCAGCAAAAAGCTTTTCCACCATATCTTGCAAGGAGAAACTCTGCCAGGAAAGAAAACATCCAAAATCTTGTTCTAAAGCTTGCACGGGGGTCTGCAAAGAGTTTGGCAAGAATGAAAGGTAGTTGTCCAAAACTCGTTCTTTTCCAATAGAATAACCATGGAAAAGGCAGGAGAGTGGTAAAGTACTGTTTTCTCTAAGTCTGAATGCTGCCCACACTGTGCCTGTGTGCTGCAGCCTTGCATCTTCGCCTTTGGGAAGCTGCCGCTCGCCGATTCTCCCGGAGGCGAAGAAGCGGCTTCTTCGCACACAGAGCATTGTGGCGAGCGCAGGGAGCTCCTGAGAGCGGTTTGTGCCGAAAGAAGCCCGGGACCGGCACTTAGCTTCGGAGAGCTGCGTATCTGCGTCTTCTGCGTGTCTTGCCGCTCTACACTCAGCAAAAAGCTTTTCCACCATATCTTGCAAGGAGAAACTCTGCCAGGAAAGAAAACATCCAAAATCTTGTTCTAAAGCTTGCACGGGGGTCTGCAAAGAGTTTGGCAAGAATGAAAGGTAGTTGTCCAAAACTCGTTCTTTTCCAATAGAATAACCATGGAAAAGGCAGGAGAGTGGTAAAGTACTGTTTTCTCTAAGTCTGAAGGCTGCCCACACTGTGCCTGTGTGCTGCAGCTTGCATCTTCGCCTTTGGGAAGCTGCCGCTCGCCGATTCTCCCGGAGGCGAAGAAGCGGCTTCTTCGCACACAGAGCATTGTGGCGAGCGCAGGGAGCTCCTGAGAGCGGTTTGTGCTGAAAGAAGCCCGGGACCGGCACTTAGCTTCGGAGAGCTGCGTATCTGCGTCTTCTGTGTGTCTTGCCGCTCTACACTCAGCAAAAAGCTTTTCCACCATATCTTGCAAGGAGAAACTCTGCCAGGAAAGAAAACATCCAAAATCTTGTTCTAAAGCTTGCACGGGGGTCTGCAAAGAGTTTGGCAAGAATGAAAGGTAGTTGTCCAAAACTCGTTCTTTTCCAATAGAATAACCATGGAAAAGGCAGGAGAGTGGTAAAGTACTGTTTTCTCTAAGTCTGAATGCTGCCCACACTGTGCCTGTGTGCTGCAGCTTGCATCTTCGCCTTTGGGAAGCTGCCGCTCGCCGATTCTCCCGGAGGCGAAGAAGCGGCTTCTTCGCACACAGAGCATTGTGGCGAGCGCAGGGAGCTCCTGAGAGCGGTTTGTGCCGAAAGAAGCCCGGGACCGGCACTTAGCTTCGGAGAGCTGCGTATCTGCGTCTTCTGCGTGTCTTGCCGCTCTACACTCAGCAAAAAGCTTTTCCACCATATCTTGCAAGGAGAAACTCTGCCAGGAAAGAAAACATCCAAAATCTTGTTCTAAAGCTTGCACGGGGGTCTGCAAAGAGTTTGGCAAGAATGAAAGGTAGTTGTCCAAAACTCGTTCTTTTCCAATAGAATAACCATGGAAAAGGCAGGAGAGTGGTAAAGTACTGTTTTCTCTAAGTCTGAAGGCTGCCCACACTGTGCCTGTGTGCTGCAGCTTGCATCTTCGCCTTTGGGAAGCTGCCGCTCGCCGATTCTCCCGGAGGCGAAGAAGCGGCTTCTTCGCACACAGAGCATTGTGGCGAGCGCAGGGAGCTCCTGAGAGCGGTTTGTGCCGAAAGAAGCCCGGGACCGGCACTTAGCTTCGGAGAGCTGCGTATCTGCGTCTTCTGCGTGTCTTGCCGCTCTACACTCAGCAAAAAGCTTTTCCACCATATCTTGCAAGGAGAAACTCTGCCAGGAAAGAAAACATCCAAAATCTTGTTCTAAAGCTTGCACGGGGGTCTGCAAAGAGTTTGGCAAGAATGAAAGGTAGTTGTCCAAAACTCGTTCTTTTCCAATAGAATAACCATGGAAAAGGCAGGAGAGTGGTAAAGTACTGTTTTCTCTAAGTCTGAATGCTGCCCACACTGTGCCTGTGTGCTGCAGCTTGCATCTTCGCCTTTGGGAAGCTGCCGCTCGCCGATTCTCCCGGAGGCGAAGAAGCGGCTTCTTCGCACACAGAGCATTGTGGCGAGCGCAGGGAGCTCCTGAGAGCGGTTTGTGCCGAAAGAAGCCCGGGACCGGCACTTAGCTTCGGAGAGCTGCGTATCTGCGTCTTCTGCGTGTCTTGCCGCTCTACACTCAGCAAAAAGCTTTTCCACCATATCTTGCAAGGAGAAACTCTGCCAGGAAAGAAAACATCCAAAATCTTGTTCTAAAGCTTGCACGGGGGTCTGCAAAGAGTTTGGCAAGAATGAAAGGTAGTTGTCCAAAACTCGTTCTTTTCCAATAGAATAACCATGGAAAAGGCAGGAGAGTGGTAAAGTACTGTTTTCTCTAAGTCTGAATGCTGCCCACACTGTGCCTGTGTGCTGCAGCTTGCATCTTCGCCTTTGGGAAGCTGCCGCTCGCCGATTCTCCCGGAGGCGAAGAAGCGGCTTCTTCGCACACAGAGCATTGTGGCGAGCGCAGGGAGCTCCTGAGAGCGGTTTGTGCCGAAAGAAGCCCGGGACCGGCACTTAGCTTCGGAGAGCTGCGTATCTGCGTCTTCTGCGTGTCTTGCCGCTCTACACTCAGCAAAAAGCTTTTCCACCATATCTTGCAAGGAGAAACTCTGCCAGGAAAGAAAACATCCAAAATCTTGTTCTAAAGCTTGCACGGGGGTCTGCAAAGAGTTTGGCAAGAATGAAAGGTAGTTGTCCAAAACTCGTTCTTTTCCAATAGAATAACCATGGAAAAGGCAGGAGAGTGGTAAAGTACTGTTTTCTCTAAGTCTGAATGCTGCCCACACTGTGCCTGTGTGCTGCAGCTTGCATCTTCGCCTTTGGGAAGCTGCCGCTCGCCGATTCTCCCGGAGGCGAAGAAGCGGCTTCTTCGCACACAGAGCATTGTGGCGAGCGCAGGGAGCTCCTGAGAGCGGTTTGTGCCGAAAGAAGCCCGGGACCGGCACTTAGCTTCGGAGAGCTGCGTATCTGCGTCTTCTGCGTGTCTTGCCGCTCTACACTCAGCAAAAAGCTTTTCCACCATATCTTGCAAGGAGAAACTCTGCCAGGAAAGAAAACATCCAAAATCTTGTTCTAAAGCTTGCACGGGGGTCTGCAAAGAGTTTGGCAAGAATGAAAGGTAGTTGTCCAAAACTCGTTCTTTTCCAATAGAATAACCATGGAAAAGGCAGGAGAGTGGTAAAGTACTGTTTTCTCTAAGTCTGAAGGCTGCCCACACTGTGCCTGTGTGCTGCAGCTTGCATCTTCGCCTTTGGGAAGCTGCCGCTCGCCGATTCTCCCGGAGGCGAAGAAGCGGCTTCTTCGCACACAGAGCATTGTGGCGAGCGCAGGGAGCTCCTGAGAGCGGTTTGTGCCGAAAGAAGCCCGGGACCGGCACTTAGCTTCGGAGAGCTGCGTATCTGCGTCTTCTGCGTGTTCTTGCCGCTCTACACTCAGCAAAAAGCTTTCCACCATATCTTGCAAGGAGAAACTCTGCCAGGAAAGAAAAACATCCAAAATCTTGTTCTAAAGCTTGCACGGGGGTCTGCAAAGAGTTTGGCAAGAATGAAAGGTAGTTGTCCAAAACTCGTTCTTTTCCAATAGAATAACCATGGAAAAGGCCGGAGAGTGGTAAAGTACTGTTTTCTCTAAGTCTGAAGGCTGCCCACACTGTGCCTGTGTGCTGCAGCTTGCATCTTCGCCTTTGGGAAGCTCCGCTCCCCGATTCTCCCGGAGGCGAAGAAGCGGCTTCTTCGCACACAGAGCATTGTGGCGAGCGCAGGAGCTCCTGAGAGCGGTTTGTGCCGAAAGAAGCCCGGGACCGGCACTTAGCTTCGGAGAGCTGCGTATCTGCGTCTTCTGCGTGTCTTGCCGCTCTACACTCAGCAAAAAGCTTTTCCACCATATCTTGCAAGGAGAAACTCTGCCAGGAAAGAAAACATCCAAAATCTTGTTCTAAAGCTTGCACGGGGGTCTGCAAAGAGTTTGGCAAGAATGAAAGGTAGTTGTCCAAAACTCGTTCTTTTCCAATAGAATAAGCATGGAAAAGGCAGGAGAGTGGTAAAGTACTGTTTTCTCTAAGTCTGAATGCTGCCCACACTGTGCCTGTGTGCTGCAGCTTGCATCTTCGCCTTTGGGAAGCTGCCGCTCGCCGATTCTACCGGAGGCGAAGAAGCGGCTTCTTCGCACACAGAGCATTGTGGTGAGCGCAGGGAGCTCCTGAGAGCGGTTTGTGCCGAAAGAAGCCCGGGACCGGCACTTAGCTTCGGAGAGCTGCGTATCTGCTTCTTCTGCGTGTCTTGCCGCTCTACACTCAGCAAAAAGCTTTTCCACCATATCTTGCAAGGAGAAACTCTGCCAGGAAAGAAAACATCCAAAATCTTGTTCTAAAGCTTGCACGGGGGTCTGCAAAGAGTTTGGCAAGAATGAAAGGTAGTTGTCCAAAACTCGTTCTTTTCCAATAGAATAACCATGGAAAAGGCAGGAGAGTGGTAAAGTACTGTTTTCTCTAAGTCTGAATGCTGCCCACACTGTGCCTGTGTGCTGCAGCTTGCATCTTCGCCTTTGGGAAGCTGCCGCTCGCCGATTCTCCCGGAGGCGAAGAGCGGCTTCTTCGCACACAGAGCATTGTGGCGAGCGCAGGGAGCTCCTGAGAGCGGTTTGTGCCGAAAGAAGCCCGGGACCGGGCACTTAGCTTCGGAGAGCTGCGTATCTGCGTCTTCTGCGTGTCTTGCCGCTCTACACTCAGCAAAAGCTTTTCCACCATATCTTGCAAGGAGAAACTCTGCCAGGAAAGAAACATCCAAAATCTTGTTCTAAAGCTTGCACGGGGGTCTGCAAAGAGTTTGGCAAGAATGAAAGGTAGTTGTCCAAAACTCGTTCTTTTCCAATAGAATAACCATGGAAAGGCAGGAGAGTGGTAAAGTACTGTTTTCTCTAAGTCTGAAGGCTGCCCACACTGTGCCTGTGTGCTGCAGCTTGCATCTTCGCCTTTGGGAAGCTGCCGCTCGCCGATTCTCCCGGAGGCGAAGAAGCGGCTTCTTCGCACACAGAGCATTGTGGCGAGCGCAGGGAGCTCCTGAGAGCGGTTTGTGCCGAAAGAAGCCCGGGACCGGCACTTAGCTTCGGAGAGCTGCGTATCTGCGTCTTCTGCGTGTCTTGCCGCTCTACACTCAGCAAAAAGCTTTCCACCATATCTTGCAAGGAGAAACTCTGCCAGGAAAGAAAACATCCAAAATCTTGTTCTAAAGCTTGCACGGGGGTCTGCAAAGAGTTTGGCAAGAATGAAAGGTAGTTGTCCAAAACTCGTTCTTTTCCAATAGAATAACCATGGAAAAGGCAGGAGAGTGGTAAAAGTACTGTTTTCTCTAAGTCTGAATGCTGCCCACACTGTGCCTGTGTGCTGCAGCTTGCATCTTCGCCTTTGGGAAGCTGCCGCTCGCCGATTCTCCCGGAGGCGAAGAAGCGGCTTCTTCGCACACAGAGCATTGTGGCGAGCGCAGGGAGCTCCTGAGAGCGGTTTGTGCCGAAAGAAGCCCGGGACCGGCACTTAGCTTCGGAGAGCTGCGTATCTGCGTCTTCTGCGTGTCTTGCCGCTCTACACTCAGCAAAAAGCTTTCCACCATATCTTGCAAGGAGAAACTCTGCCAGGAAAGAAAACATCCAAAATCTTGTTCTAAAGCTTGCACGGGGGTCTGCAAAGAGTTTGGCAAGAATGAAAGGTAGTTGTCCAAAACTCGTTCTTTTCCAATAGAATAACCATGGAAAAGGCAGGAGAGTGGTAAAGTACTGTTTTCTCTAAGTCTGAATGCTGCCCACACTGTGCCTGTGTGCTGCAGCTTGCATCTTCGCCTTTGGAAGCTGCCGCTCGCCCGATTCTCCCGGAGGCGAAGAAGCGGCTTCTTCGCACACAGAGCATTGTGGCGAGCGCAGGGAGCTCCTGAGAGCGGTTTGTGCCGAAAGAAGCCCGGACCGGCACTTAGCTTCGGAGAGCTGCGTATCTGCGTCTTCTGCGTGTCTTGGCGCTCTACACTCAGCAAAAAGCTTTTCCACCATATCTTGCAAGGAGAAACTCTGCCAGGAAAGAAAACATCCAAAATCTTGTTCTAAAGCTTGCACGGGGGTCTGCAAAGAGTTTGGCAAGAATGAAAGGTAGTTGTCCAAAACTCGTTCTTTTCCAATAGAATAACCATGGAAAAGGCAGGAGAGTGGTAAAGTACTGTTTTCTCTAAGTCTGAATGCTGCCCACACTGTGCCTGTGTGCTGCAGCTTGCATCTTCGCCTTTGGGAAGCTGCCGCTCGCCGATTCTCCCGGAGGCGAAGAAGCGGCTTCTTCGCACACAGAGCATTGTGGCGAGCGCAGGGAGCTCCTGAGAGCGGTTGTGCCGAAAGAGGCCCGGGACCGGCACTTAGCTTCGGAGAGCTGCGTATCTGCGTCTTCGGCGTGTCTTGCCGCTCTACACTCAGCAAAAAGCTTTTCCACCATATCTTGCAAGGAGAAACTCTGCCAGGAAAGAAAACATCCAAAATCTTGTTCTAAAGCTTGCACGGGGGTCTGCCAAGAGTTTGGCAAGAATGAAAGGTAGTTGTCCAAAACTCGTTCTTTTCCAATAGAATAACCATGGAAAAGGCAGGAGAGTGGTAAAGTACTGTTTTCTCTAAGTCTGAATGCTGCCCACACTGTGCCTGTGTGCTGCAGCTTGGCATCTTCGCCTTTGGGAAGCTGCCGCTCGCCGATTCTCCCGGAGGCGAAGAAGCGGCTTCTTCGCACACAGAGCATTGTGGCGAGCGCAGGGAGCTCCTGAGAGCGGTTTGTGCCGAAAGAAGCCCGGGACCGGCACTTAGCTTCGGAGAGCTGCGTATCTGCGTCTTCTGCGTGTCTTGCCGCTCTACACTCAGCAAAAAGCTTTTCCACCATATCTTGCAAGGAGAAACTCTGCCAGGAAAGAAAACATCCAAAATCTTGTTCTAAAGCTTGCACGGGGGTCTGCAAAGAGTTTGGCAAGAATGAAAGGTAGTTGTCCAAAACTCGTTCTTTTCCAATAAAATAACCATGGAAAAGGCAGGAGAGTGGTAAAGTACTGTTTTCTCTAAGTCTGAATGCTGCCCACACTGTGCCTGTGTGCTGCAGCTTGCATCTTCGCCTTTGGGAAGCTGCCGCTCGCCGATTCTCCCGGAGGCGAAGAAGCGGCTTCTTCGCACACAGAGCATTGTGGCGAGCGCAGGGAGCTCCTGAGAGCGGTTTGTGCCGAAAGAAGCCCGGGACCGGCACTTAGCTTCGGAGAGCTGCGTATCTGCGTCTTCTGCGTGTCTTGCCGCTCTACACTCAGCAAAAAGCTTTTCCACCATATCTTGCAAGGAGAAACTCTGCCAGGAAAGAAAACATCCAAAATCTTGTTCTAAAGCTTGCACGGGGGTCTGCAAAGAGTTTGGCAAGAATGAAAGGTAGTTGTCCAAAACTCGTTCTTTTCCAATATAATAACCATGGAAAAGGCAGGAGAGTGGTAAAGTACTGTTTTCTCTAAGTCTGAATGCTGCCCACACTGTGCCTGTGTGCTGCAGCTTGCATCTTCGCCTTTGGGAAGCTGCCGCTCGCCGATTCTCCCGGAGGCGAAGAAGCGGCTTCTTCGCACACAGAGCATTGTGGCGAGCGCAGGGAGCTCCTGAGAGCGGTTTGTGCCGAAAGAAGCCCGGGACCGGCACTTAGCTTCGGAGAGCTGCGTATCTGCTTCTTCTGCGTGTCTTGCCGCTCTACACTCAGCAAAAAGCTTTTCCACCATATCTTGCAAGGAGAAACTCTGCCAGGAAAGAAAACATCCAAAATCTTGTTCTAAAGCTTGCACGGGGGTCTGCAAAGAGTTTGGCAAGAATGAAAGGTAGTTGTCCAAAACTCGTTCTTTCCAATAGAATAACCATGGAAAAGGCAGGAGAGTGGTAAAGTACTGTTTTCTCTAAGTCTGAATGCTGCCCACACTGTGCCTGTGTGCTGCAGCTTGCATCTTCGCCTTTGGGAAGCTGCCGCTCGCCGATTCTCCCGGAGGCGAAGAAGCGGCTTCTTCGCACACAGAGCATTGTGGCGAGCGCAGGGAGCTCCTGAGAGCGGTTTGTGCCGAAAGAAGCCCGGGACCGGCACTTAGCTTCGGAGAGCTGCGTATCTGCTTCTTCTGCGTGTCTTGCCGCTCTACACTCAGCAAAAAGCTTTTCCACCTCCACCATATCTTGCAAGGAGAAACTCTGCCAGGAAAGAAAACATCCAAAATCTTGTTCTAAAGCTTGCACGGGGGTCTGCAAAGAGTTTGGCAAGAATGAAAGGTAGTTGTCCAAAACTCGTTCTTTTCCAATAGAATAACCATGGAAAAGGCAGGAGAGTGGTAAAGTACTGTTTTCTCTAAGTCTGAAGGCTGCCCACACTGTGCCTGTGTGCTGCAGCTTGCATCTTCGCCTTTGGGAAGCTGCCGCTCGCCGATTCTCCCGGAGGCGAAGAAGCGGCTTCTTCGCACACAGAGCATTGTGGCGAGCGCAGGGAGCTCCTGAGAGCGGTTTGTGCCGAAAGAGGCCCGAGACCAGCACTTAGCTTCGGAGAGCTGCGTATCTGCGTCTTCTGCGTGTCTTGCCGCTCTACACTCAGCAAAAAGCTTTTCCACCATATCTTGCAAGGAGAAACTCTGCCAGGAAAGAAAACATCCAAAATCTTGTTCTAAAGCTTGCACGGGGGTCGGCAAAGAGTTTGGCAAGAATGAAAGGTAGTTGTCCAAAACTCGTTCTTTTCCAATAGAATAACCATGGAAAAGGCAGGAGAGTGGTAAAGTACTGTTTTCTCTAAGTCTGAATGCTGCCCACACTGTGCCTGTGTGCTGCAGCTTGCATCTTCGCCTTTGGGAAGCTGCCGCTCGCCGATTCTCCCGGAGGCGAAGAAGCGGCTTCTTCGCACACAGAGCATTGTGGCGAGCGCAGGGAGCTCCTGAGAGCGGTTTGTGCCGAAAGAAGCCCGGGACCGGCACTTAGCTTCGGAGAGCTGCGTATCTGCGTCTTCTGCGTGTCTTGCCGCTCTACACTCAGCAAAAAGCTTTTCCACCATATCTTGCAAGGAGAAACTCTGCCAGGAAAGAAAACATCCAAAATCTTGTTCTAAAGCTTGCACGGGGGTCTGCAAAGAGTTTGGCAAGAATGAAAGGTAGTTGTCCAAAACTCGTTCTTTTCCAATAGAATAACCATGGAAAAGGCAGGAGAGTGGTAAAGTACTGTTTTCTCTAAGTCTGAAGGCTGCCCACACTGTGCCTGTGTGCTGCAGCTTGCATCTTCGCCTTTGGGAAGCTGCCGCTCGCCGATTCTCCCGGAGGCGAAGAAGCGGCTTCTTCGCACACAGAGAATTGTGGCGAGCGCAGGGAGCTCCTGAGAGCGGTTTGTGCCGAAAGAAGCCCGGGACCGGCACTTAGCTTCGGAGAGCTGCGTATCTGCGTCTTCTGCGTGTCTTGCCGCTCTACACTCAGCAAAAAGCTTTTCCACCATATCTTGCAAGGAGAAACTCTGCCAGGAAAGAAAACATCCAAAATCTTGTTCTAAAGCTTGCACGGGGGTCTGCAAAGAGTTTGGCAAGAATGAAAGGTAGTTGTCCAAAACTCGTTCTTTTCCAATAGAATAACCATGGAAAAGGCAGGAGAGTGGTAAAGTACTGTTTTCTCTAAGTCTGAATGCTGCCCACACTGTGCCTGTGTGCTGCAGCTTGCATCTTCGCCTTTGGGAAGCTGCCGCTCGCCGATTCTCCCGGAGGCGAAGAAGCGGCTTCTTCGCACACAGAGCATTGTGGCGAGCGCAGGGAGCTCCTGAGAGCGGTTTGTGCCGAAAGAAGCCCGGGACCGGCACTTAGCTTCGGAGAGCTGCGTATCTGCGTCTTCTGCGTGTCTTGCCGCTCTACACTCAGCAAAAAGCTTTTCCACCATATCTTGCAAGGAGAAACTCTGCCAGGAAAGAAAACATCCAAAATCTTGTTCTAAAGCTTGCACGGGGGTCTGCAAAGAGTTTGGCAAGAATGAAAGGTAGTTGTCCAAAACTCGTTCTTTTCCAATATAATAACCATGGAAAAGGCAGGAGTGTGGTAAAGTACTGTTTTCTCTAAGTCTGAATGCTGCCCACACTGTGCCTGTGTGCTGCAGCTTGCATCTTCGCCTTTGGGAAGCTGCCGATCGCTGATTCTCCCGGAGGCGAAGAAGCGGCTTCTTCGCACACAGAGCATTGTGGCGAGC